>NC_056745.1:1244613807-1244630506 GCF_019279795.1 Protopterus annectens
TACCATCAGATAGATGTTCCCCTTTTATACTATCAATGCCAATATAAATAAAATGAGCCTCCCTATGTTCAATCATATGCTTGTAAAGGGCGATTCTAGTACATCTACAATTTAAATCACTTATATGCAGTGCTATTCTATATTTGAAAGGTCATGACATCTGTTCCACATAGAATATACCACATTGACATACTGTCATATAAATTACCCATTCAGTATGACAAGTAATTAAAGATTGAATATCAAACACTTTATTGGTATTGATAGAAGTAAAAATATTTTGTTTTAGACACTACCTTGCAATATACAGTTCCCACAAAAAGTACTACCTCTAGATTCAACAATTCTCGATCCAACACTTCTAATCTTACCTTTCTTGAAGCCAGATTGACATTCACCAATATTCCTACCTTTTCTGTATCCAAAGGTACAATGTTCTCCCAATATTTGGTCAAAGTAAGGATCAGATTTCAAGATGTCCCAATATTTATTCATTATCTCCTTAATCTTAAAAGTGTTGGTACCATACATGGTAATACATCTAGGACAGGATCAAATACAATTCCACCCACCTTATTGTCATCAGATCTCAATAAATCATTTTTATTACCACCTAAAGCAGCACAATAAGTCTGATCTACTGTCCTAACATCATAACTCCTATTTAGGAATCTATGTTTCATCTTAAGGGCTTCTGATTCAAAATCCTGTTCTGAACTACATATCCTGTGTAGTCTCAAAAACTGAGCTTGTGGTATATTTCTAATAATATGTCTAGGATGACAGCTCGAGGCTAACAAAATAGAATTCTTAGTAAAAGGTTTGCGATACAAACTAGTAGCCAAAGTGCCATCAATTAATTTAGAAATATTGACATCCAAAAAGTCAATATTAAACATTTGTATATTGCCCACAAAAACAATACCAAAATCATTGTTGTTCAAATATTTCATAAACTCATGCCAAACATCAACTGGTCCATTCCAAACACAGCAACAGTTATCAAGGTAGTGCCGCCACATATTTAAATATCTAAGAAAAGTGTTTCTAACATCATATATCAACTCATGTTCCAAATACCCCATAAATAAATCAGCATATATAGGTGCGAAAGTTGCACCCATGGTGGTGCCCTTGATCTGTAAATACCAGTCCCCTTTATACATAAAGGCATTATGTTCCAATATTAATCTCAAAAGCATCAGCAAAAAATCTATTTCTGCCTCAGAAAATTTCTTAGATTGATTTAACCAGAACTTAGCCATAATACCACCCTCATGCAGAATACTTGTGTACAAAGATTGTACATCAAATGTACTTAAACCAAAACCTTTACTAATGTTTGTTCGAGCACGTATTAAGGATACAAACCAGTTCTTAATACTAATGAATGATGTACAAACACCACCTAATGCCTATTTAAGTACATTTGATATATATATATATATATAAAATCGAAGTTTTACACTTCGATAAACTTTGCATTGAGATCACAGTATATCATGGAACTCAGGATTTGCCATTTTCCTTACTGTAGAGGGGTCTGAGAGATGGTATATTAAAGAAGCAGGGGGGTGGGGGTGCAGAGGGGCTTGCCCCCCTGCAAAAAAGGTAAGTATGTTATGTGTAGTTTTTCTGTGCCTTATTTTTATTTCGAAGTTTCAAAACTTCGATAATATGGTCTCGGCCATATGGTCTTTGATATATATAAAGGCAGAGAGAGAAAGGGTGTAAGATATATACAATGAAAATTACTCAAAATTATCTTAATAAGATAGAGAAAGGCACAAACAATCGAAACAGTGCACTGAGGTTGTACTGTATATAGTTAGGCACTACAGCCTCAGTGCACTGAGGCTGCAGTGTATATATATATATATATATATATATATATATATATATATATATAATATTACAATGGCAATTTATCACTCAGAATGCAATGGGCATTCCTACAGAAGAATAAGAATAAGTTAGGACATAGATATGTTAACGCAGTAAAATATAGTCTTAGCAAACCAGAATCTGCTCCCTCAGTGTTTGCTTGAACTGTGTGTGGCTATCTGAAGCATTCCTTTTACCATGTATAGTGTTCCAAGATGCTGGGGCAAGTTTTTTTTTAATGCTTTTTATAAACATATATGACAATATATAAAGGTGGTCTGTTTAACCCTGAGAGAGGTATTGCAGAGAGTAAGTGGACTTCTCTCCAGAGTGAGGGATAAACTAGAAAAAAATCAACCAGTATGCACAAACACAGACCACCTGACTTGCTGAAGCAAGATTCAGGTCAGTTAAATGCAGCAGCACTTGAGTTGTGTAACACAAAAATATTTAAATATCCTATAGAAAATATGCAGTAAATGTTGCTTTCCTCAAAAGTTATGTGAAACAGCAATTGTAGTACATACATGTGTATAGTGACCTTGCACAGGTAAATAACTTAGCTTAAAGACTTAGCCCCAAGTTTCACTGAATGTAAAATGGTCTAAAATACAGTATCACCAGTATTCTAGCATCTTTGTATTTATCAGGTGAAATGGAAGTAAATATCACATGTTTGTACCTAACCACTAAGTCACAATGAGCTGACTAAAAGATTTCATCAAGCATTTATGTGTACTGTAAAAATTAAAATCCCAGCAGTCATCTTTAGAAATATGGCAGAGAATTTTCAATTAACTTTTCACAAAGCCATGCAGACAACCACCAATCAGTGTTTTTCTTCAGCGGAAATGTATATCCTAGATCCAACTTTATGAAACCAGATATATGTAGATGAGCACACAAAACCCAGTTTCAGCATACTGACAACAGGACAGTGACAAGTTTTATCACAGGTCATCAGATGTTTACGAGTGATTACAGAAATGGCAAATTGCATATGGCCCAAGATTTTTCATGGTCTCAGTCTCATATGTATACATTTTTTCTAACTGTCTAATGTTCATCAGCCCTCCCACATTGGGTGCCATTACACTAGCAGCCATCATGGCTTTGTGGTTTGATACTTAATCCAGCCCTCTCATCACTGATATGAGCACCCATACCACAGTGAGGACAGTCTATGACCTGCCCATCATGTGCATGCTACCGTGCTTACAGACCTGCAGTTACCAGATGGCAACATAAAAGTGCATGTCCTCTGCTCCTATAGCAATTGTAATTATGCAAGCTCCTGCTTGGAAGTACACAATTTTAGTAACCAAGGGCACCATTTCCCTCCCCTTTAGGATTGTTGAGCCAGAATAAACCTCCCACTTCCACCCTCCCCTATCCACCTCTTTTAATTCCTGAGTAGCTAGTTCAACTCAGGTTGTCTGGACTTCTTGTCTGTATTAGATTAGATTATATTAGAACTAGGTTAACTGCCTTTGTGGACCATTTTAAGCCTAGCCAATTACCCCATGTGAGAATCAAACACTGCACCTTGTGTCATCAAGGTAAATGCCTTAACCATTATGCCATCCTCCCACACCTATGTATACCATACAGCAAATTGCCTCAATTGTATGCTGGCAATATAGGACATGGTGCATGTAGAACATATATAAACTTGCTAAGAACTGCTTAAATATATGATTTACAGGTAGTTACTAGGCAAATGAGCTGAAAGAAGTCACCAGAGGGGACTTTCTAAGATGTCTGCACACTGATCGACAGCTTAACTTCAGTTCTCCCAATGTGAAAAAATAAACTGAAACACAAGAGCTAGGAACTGTATTTTTAGTAAATTCAGTTACTGGCTAGTAAGTATACTCACTAGATGTCAGCAAAGAAGAAACTAAGAGCACCTGAAAGAAAATCAACTAGAAAAGGTGAAGAGAAAACACTGACTGGAAAGAATACTGCAGCTGTTCTGCAAAATGCATTTTAAGCTCTTGTTTTGGTACAAGACATGACTTCCAGAAATCTACAGGAAAAATCAGTTGAATGTGCTCAGAGGCAGAGCTGACTAAAATAAGTGAAACACTGAATGAGTATATCAACTCAAATAAGAAAAGGCTGGAAAAAGTAGAAGAAATAGATATTCAGATGAGCTGATGAAACTGCAAAAACCAGACAATGGAATGAAGAAAAAGTTGGCTGAGTATGACAATGGTCAAGAAAAACTTCATGCTGAAAAGTCATGTTTCAAAAATGGTAGAATTAGAGGACAGAGCACAGAGGGAAAAATCTGAGATTTTCTTCTGTACCAGAGAAACTAGAAGAAACAGACTGTGTTCATTTTATGAAATAAGCAACTGGACTGATATTCCCCAGCATGAACTGTTAATTGAAGGGGCACATCATGTGTATGCTCCAAATACTGCAATGAGAAAGCAGTCAAGACCTGTGTTAGTAAAGATGCAAAACTATCGGCAGAAAGAGTTGATCTTGACAAAATTGTGGCAAGAGGGCAAAGTATTAAAAGTTGAAGACAGTAGAGTGTTTGTAGAAAATGAATATTCACTGTATACCAAGCAGAAGGAAAAACAATTTATTCCATTAATCAGGAAATATACAGAGGCAGGTGTGAGATTCAAGCTGCTATATCCAGCTGTCTTCAGAATATCCTTTTCCTGGAGGAGAAAAATCATTTTTGATTCAGAGCAGGCTAAGGAGGAAATGCAAATGTTTGTCCAACAAAAAGTGAGCCATCAAAAAGAAAGGGTACTCTACTTCTAATTCTTCTGATAATAAAGCACATGTAGAGACTTTACCAGTGAAACTTTTTCCATTCTTCCAAAGAAAAATGTTTGAAAGACAGAGAAAAGCACAGGAGTTGACAAGATGAATTGGGAATACCTTGCAATTTCACTGGAATCTGGAGATGGAGATGAACAGGAAGAAGTTCAACATGGAAATTAATGAATAAATGTAAGACTGCAATGTGTCAATCACATTTGTGAAATATGACTGTATAATAAAATGTGGAAAGAGTGGACATTTTTTTTACTTTGTTAAACTTGTGAGGAACTGAAAAACATTTGCCTCACTCTGTGTTATTAATGTTTGGAAGGACAATAAGTGGAGGGATGAAAAAGATGAAAGCCAACTGCAAGTGAAGCAATTGATGGTCTTCACAGTATTTCTATGAAACTGTTCACAAAATAATTGTGCCTTTTATAGTAAAGTATTTCCAATTGTTCTTGTATATGATAAAGTTACTAAAGTAAACAGAAGCCTTTTTTCCTCTTCTTCTTCTTCTCTTTTTTCTTTTCCTTTCTTTTTCTTTCTTTCTTTCTTTCTTTCTTTCTTTCTTTCTTCCTTTTTAGTATTAAAAATGTTGGCATTATAGTGCAAACAGAGAAGAAAACCTCGACAAAAGCATGTTTAAGTTAATAGGCTGCAACCCTGGGTTCCTTCAGTGGGGGAAGGGGAGAAGAAGTACACAGATCATAAAATATGTAGAGCTGATATGTTTACTTTTACATAGGTGAATGTTTAGCTTAAATTTTAAGTGGAAGCAAGTAAACATGAGAACCTGAATATAATGAAAAGTTCTCCTTTAACAATAAATGTTTCAGCTTGCCTTTCAGGTTGTAGTAGAGGACTACATTTTTCTTTTTTCTATTATGTTCCCATGGAGACAAGCTGATAATAAGGCAATAGAAGCCAGAATATTGGCTTCATCAGGAATAAAAGTTAATGTTTTCTAAAAGAATGCCAGTTCTTTTCACATCTGGAGGATGGGGTGGAAAGATAAAGATAAAAAAAAGTAACACAAATTAGTGTAAGTAGAAGCATGGGCAATAACATGCAGCTTAGCATGGGTAACCTCAGTTTTGGGTTAATTAAGGCCTGTGTTAGTAGCTGTCAATCTCAGTCAAATATTCCTATTAGGAAGGTTACACTTCATTATTTGAAGATGTACATAGTCATATGTGCTTATATTAAGCTAACAAGTTATGGGGGGTGTTTTAAGGATTTTTTTTCCTTAGGACTTTTTTCAATTATTTTTATTAAAACAAAAGGCCTTGTAAAATGTGACATAGGTTCCAATATTGATGATAAGAAAAACCTGTATAAAGGATTAACCTGCCAAACATTAATGGGTCCATGGACATTTAAAAAGCTGTCATATGTAATAGGTGGGAATAATTCTTAACTTAATGGCAGCACATTCAATATTATCTTGAAGTATGAATGGTCTCACAAGTACAGACAAAAAAGAAAGAATATGTAATTATATTAAGAAATGCACAGTACAAATAGCAGTGTTACAGGAGACACATTCTTAAAGAACTGAGCATGGGAATTTGATAAAGAAAGGATTTCACAATGTGTATTTAGCAGAATATCTGGGTCAAAGGAAAAGAGGAGTACTTATATTAATTGCTAGAAGAGCTCCAATAGTGGTAGAAGAAAACAAGATAATAATGGTAGATTTGCGAAGTAAGGGGCTATGGATGAAGATTACACTGGCGTGTATACTTATATTCCACCTAAATCTGCTATTATGGAGCTTAACAAATTTCAGAGAAATTAGTTTTCAGCATGGAATATTACTTATAGGTGGGACTGGGATATGGTCTGTAACAATGAGGACATATCAGGGAGCCTGGAAGGGAAATAAAACAAAACACATCCAATACCTATTTCGTATCATGCATCAATAACTGCTAAGATAAAAATGCAGGGTAATGAAGTAAAGACAAGACACTGGCACTTCCCCATCTACCTCTTAAAAAGAAAGGCATTTAAGGAATGAGTAGTGAAAATCATTCAGGAGTTATTAGGGAAGGTATAAAGTAATCCAGAAGTTAAGCTAGTGAGTGAGATAAAATTAATGAAAAGTTTAAAAATAGAGTAAAAAAAAAAGAAAAGAGAGTTGGTTATGGAGTAACAAGAATTATTTAGAGGGTCTGATAGGGGTTGAAGTATTATAGAATAAGAAGAATCTCACAGAACAAGAAGAGGTGCAATGGTAAAGTGCTAAAGAGAAAATAATGGAGTACCTGGATAATATTTCTGAGTTGAGAAAGATTGCTGTTAAGCAACTGTTTTTTGATAATAACTCTGCAGCACAAAAACTTTTGGAAAAACAGCTTAGGCAACAGAAAGCAGAAGGAAATGTTGTCAAACTTAGGAAGCCTATAACAAGAAAACTAGCCAGAGATCCTGTAGAAGTATTAGAGATATTTCAGAAATTTTAGGATGTTTTTATATAAAGCAGAGACTTGGGAAATCAAGAAAAAGCGCAAATGAAAGTATTTATGGAAGACTTAAATATTTCACGGTTAGAGGTAGATGAAGCTCAACAATTAACAGAGATGACATAAAAATTGTGATGTATAACCAATCTACTGGAAAATCTCCAGGAATAGATGCTATTCTGTAAGAAGTTTGGAAGCTAGGAGAGAAGAAAATGACAAAGATCTGAGAGGTTTAACAGTATTTTAAAAAGAGAGAACGCACCAACATCCTGGAAAAAAGGTTGTGGTGGCTATAACACCTAAAGACGGTAAAGTCCCATCTGATCAAGTTTCATATAAACTCATTTCAATTTCAAACTGTAATTGTAAAGTGTTTATGTCTATAATGGCTAAAAGAATGGCAAAGGTAATGCCAAAATTGTTAGATATAGACCAGTGGAGTTTTGTGGAGGGGAGATAAACATTTGATATTAATAGAACAATGATAATCCAGATGGAAGCAGGATGTAGGAAAATACCACTGGTGTTAGTGGGTCTTGATACAAAGAAAGCATTTGACAGAGTAAGCAAGGATTTTTATGAGTAGGGCCATGGAAGCATTTGCATTTCCTGTTACAATAATAAGATTAATTAGAATGATACATGATTCCAAAATGGTGGTCGTCTAGGGAACAGCTTATGCACAGAGCTCCTTACCTCAATTACATTTTCTAGGATTCTACATACCTCGAAAAGAGCTACTTTACCTCCATATCTTCGGAACTTTCATTACCTTTGCAGTGGGCAAAATTCAAAACAGCCTTTCATCATTTCTGGCTCTTCCACAGTGTTATTTCCACAAGAGATCCAGGGAGGCCTGCTTCTACTTGAAATACTTCTAACTCCACATGGCTAAACAGATAAAAATGACAAATGACTCTACTACAATGGATATACAAACAACAAAAGCCAAATCCTCAGCAATTTTTTCACCTGAAAAAGAGGTTCTTTCAAAAAGACAGAGAACAAATAAACAAAATGTGGAGCCTATCAAAAGCAATATTAACACCAAAGAAGATTCTAGCTTTCACATGGATGAGCTGAAACAGGCCCTTCAACCCATTCATTCTGCCATACAAAGTTTCTCGGAACAACTTTCTACTTTAGGAAAATCCATCAATCAAATTGTGGACAGATAGACACACTTGAACAAAAAGTACAATCTAATGAGTTTCAAATACAGTCCTTATCGGATGATCTGCGTGCCAAAACAGCTTTTATATCGGATATACAGACAAAACTTACAGATCTAGAAGCTAGAAGCAGACGTAATAATATATTAATAAGAGGTCTCCCAGAGAACTATGACAGTCAAGGCTTACTTGTTATAACAAAGCAAATATTTGAATCACTTCTCCACTCAGAAGGTGAAAAAAATGTAATAATTGAGAGAGCCCATCGTGCGCTTCATAAAAGTCAAGATGCCTTAGCTCCTCGCCAAATATACACAAAGCTACTTAATTTCCAGACTGCTCAACAGATTCTATATGCAGCAAAAAAAATAAAAACTTCATGTTTAACAACCACAAATTAACCTTCTCACAATATCTACCCATTTCTATTAAGGAGAACAGACAAAAACTAGCTCCGTTTTGTTCAGACCTTATCAGAAGGAACATCAGATTTCAAATGCGCTTTCCAAACACACTGATCTTCTTTCAAAATGACATTAAATATACTGCAACCTCCCAAAGTGAAGCAAGAGAGACCTTCCTTAAAGTATTTAACAAGGTTCCTGAAACTTTATAAACTCATAAACTTCTAATACAAGCGTTTCAGCAGATTTACCCCTCATAAGCTCAGTTTACTCACCGGAGGCTTCAGTGACAACGTCGCTCACTAATCCAGCTTCAACACAGTTCGTTTAGCAGGTTTAAAACTGTTTAAAACGCTTAAAACTTCTTTTTTTCCTTTCTAAGGCAGATCCACGTGTCAAGCAAGGAACGTATCTTCTACGCGAGGTTTCCAGTAGGTTATCTATTGCTGGGGACTCCTTGGAGCGTACGCTCATTAGGTTCGACCTCCATCAATCGCGCTTACAGCGCTTTATGTAATATAATGTTCCTGCATACTTTTTATGGATCCTACTTACATAGTTTAGCATAAAAAACAGTTTTTATTTCAGGGGCACCTTAGTTACGCTAAGCGGGGATTATTATGGTCTGTTTAACTTCCCTTTCCCCATGTTGCATAAAGTATGTATTGTAAATGCATAAATAATTACACTAACACACGCTAAGCATACACAATTCATCTAGCAACATAACAGATGTCAGGAAGAGATATTTAGTTTAACTGCAGCAGAATGTCACAGTAAGATTAACTAGATAAAATCATAAATATAGCAAACTCTGTTCATATGAAGTAACCAGTATTTGGTCACATACATCTAAAGAAAACTATATGATAGCACTTACATATTTTACTACACTGTCTTCCTGTTTTACTGAATTGGCTGTAGTCTACAGATATATAAATATGTATGCAGAGTTGGGAAATAAAGGAATATTTATGTGTAAAATGCCAACAGGGGCAAGGTGGCCACAGAGTTAGACATAAGGCTGTAAAACTAATTTAATGATATAACTAAACATGCAGTAAATAGTTAAGAAGGGGATTTAAAGACCATTTAAACTTCAATCAGAAGTCCTTATATCTGGTAAACGGTAAACACAGAGGGAGGGAGGGGTACAATAACATAACAAGATTCTTAGTTTTAAATTAGTTCTGTTATTAGCAGAGTCTGTTCAGTGTAAATACCTTTTTGTCCAACAATATCACAAGTATTCATACTGTCTAGCTCCTTAATCATCTACAACTTCTATTACACTGTTATAGTCACTAGTAACATGTTCTTGTATACAATAAGCTTCATAAGGCTTTAGTGGTGTGCCAATTTTACAGTGTACCTGTTATGTTTGTGACTCCATAAGAATTGTTATTATTAGTACTAAGTCTGTTCTGTATGGAATCCATAGATCTTCATTTCTCATATGCATTAAGTTTAAGCAAACAGGCTTACATATGTATATTTATTTACAATATGCCATAGTTATTTGACATACTAGTAGGAGTATTATTCATATATGGATGCTATATGTGCACTGTAGTAGGGATCTAGTTTGATAATCTTTTGGATGAGATTTTCTTTGTACATATGTATAGAATTGTTAGGTTTATTTTTTGTTTGTTTTTGTACTTCTTCACCTAAGGGGTTCGTGGGTAGGCACCGGGGTATGCCAGAAGGAGTACTTTGCTACTTTCTCCTCTACATTCAAACTTTTTACAGGCACAGATCAGACGTGGTTCTCCATCTCCCTTTTTTTCTATTGCAATTATAGTGCAGACTCTTTTCAACACACATTAATCTATCCATATCTAATATTAAGACTCCAAATATATAATGTTTCCTTACACCCTGTTTAGGATTAACATACATGAGTTGGTCTGTTGACTCTTGGAATATCAAAGGCTTACAAAATACTGCTAAAAAAAAACTGCTACTCCACCTTGTTTTTAAATCCCAGGCTAGTATCTGTTTTCTCCAGGAAACACACCTATCTAAAGATGAGTGGGAGAATGTAAAAAATAGAAAATGGATTAGGTCTATAATAAGTGCTGGTGATAGCACAAATTCGAAGGGTGTGGCCATTATAATTAAGAAACAATTCCAGGAAGCTATTAACGAATTTAAATCTGATATAAATGGCAGATGGTGTTACTTCACTTCTACGCTCCCAGACTCCTCCAAACCAATTCTTTTCTTGAATCTATATGGACCATGCTCTCAACAACAAACTTTTATTTTAGAAATTTATAATATACTAAACTCATGTCCAAACTACTTGTTCATAGTAGGTGGGGACTGGAATGCTGTAATAGATCCTAGTCTAGACCGCATCAGCAACTCCTCCTCTTATAACTTCCAAGCTTCTATAGCCCTAGAGGAACTTATCTCAGATTTTAATCTTATAGACACTATTACGTTTAGTAATATTTCGACCAAAGAAAATCTATATACTTTCTACTCTAATTGCCACAAATCTTGGTCACGTCTAGACTTCTTTCTAATTTCAGACACTCTATCTAAATTTAAAAATACTTTCAATATTGAACCCCGATTTCTTTCTGATCATGCAAAAGTCTCTCTCAAAATTAGATTCACTACCCCTGCTTTTACCTTTGCTAACTGGACCCTTAACAATAACTTACTAAATAATAAAGATATATTAAATAAAATTAATAACATACTATCGGATCTGGACATCAATCTTACAAAGTCCCAAATTCCTCCAGACATCCAATGGGCGGCTTGCAAAGCTGAAATGAGAGGTTTTTTGATTAGTAAAGCTTCCTTTCTTAAAAAACTCAACATAAAAAAAGAAAATATTTTATCCTTAAAACTCTCATCTTTAGAAAAAAATCAGAGATTATCCCCAGACCCAAAAACTGACGAACTGATCAATACAACGCGCAAAGATTTATTTGAACTTCACTCACAAAATTATTCCTTACAGGAACAAAAATTTATAGCAACATATTCTGAATGGGCACAAATTCCCTCAAGAACTTTGACAAGAATATTAAAAAAACAATAACGGTGCTCCAAGAATATCCACCCTTCATTACCAAGGGAAAATCTACAAATCAGATTCTGAAATAATACATTTATTTTTTGAATTATTTTCAGATATTTATAGTAGAATGAACGCAACACTCTCAAACCTCAGATGGAGTCTTTCCTTAACACCATTAATTTCCCCTCTCTTAAAGCTAACCAAGTCTCCCTCTTATCTGCCCCGTTCGACATTCAAGAAATACAAAACATCATAAATAACCTCAAAACAGGCAAATCTCCGGGCCCTGATGGCTTTACCACTAACTTCTTCAAAGTTTTTTGCTCAAAAATCTCCTCCATTCTATTGAAAGTCTTTAACTGTATTATAAAGAAGGGTATTACTGACCTCCATTGGAACAACTCAAAAACTATCTTATTATTAAAAAACAAACAAGACAAAGCAGACCCACACAATTGTAGACCAATCTCGTTAATAAATGTTGACATTAAGATTTTTGCTGCTATTTTAGCTAACAGACTACAAAAGATACTCCCATCCTTAATATCCCCTGACCAAGCTGGTTTTATGAGCAATAGACACACATGGGACAATACCCTAACCTTGGATTCCCTAATACAATTTACAAAAAAAAGAAAAAAACCCAATATACGCCTTAACTCTGGATGCATCCAAAGCTTTTGACAGAGTTAATTGGGATTTTTTGTTTGCTACTTTGTCCCATTTCAATGTACCTAAATCCTTCTCGGATATGATTAGAATACTCTATACAAACTCTCACACATACCTATACATAAATAAACAGAGATCCAAGCCAATATTGATTACTAATGGAACAAGGCAGGGGTGCCCACTTTCACCCTTTCTCTTTAACATTTTTATTGAGCCCTTTTTTCTATATATCACCCAAAATACTCACCACAATATCCCTAAAATCCTAAATACTCACGTTGCATTATCAGCTTTTGCAGATGATCTAAATCTATACTTTCAATTTCCCAATTCAGATCTACCCAAAATTTTTGATGCCATCAGGAACTTCTCTATTGCCTCAGAATACCAAATTAATAACAAAAAATCACATATTTTCCCAATCAATCCTAATGCCCACAAATCTTTCTATTTTCCTGAGTCTTCTTTCCAAATAACATATAACCTTAAATATCTAGGTATCCACTTTGAACATAACCAAGCTTCCATGCTTCAAAACAACCTACTAAAAACATGGTCTACTATACATCAAGATCTACAAAGATGGAAACTTCTGAATTTAGCTTTCTTGTCCAAAGTAGCAATAGTGAAAATGAATGTCCTACCCAGACTTCTATATCAATTCAATGCTTCGGATATGTTAGTCCCTAATAATTTTTTCTCCAAAATTAACAAAGACTTAACTAAGTTCATTTGGTTCCCTAAGTCAGTTAGGATCTCTTACTCAAAATTAATCTACCCCAAGGAGAAAGGGGGGCTAGGCCTTCCAAACTTTCAACTGTACTACAAGATAGAGTCTGGTCTATTTCAAATTTTAACAGCAAAACCCATATCCACTCTCCATCCTGGTTAAAAATTTGGTATCATCATATTATCTCTAACAAAATTAACCCACAGGCTATCCCCTTTTTATCCACTATTTCTATGAACAACTGTAATCTAGCGCATTCCCTGAAACATAAAATCAGGCTTTTTCAAAACCTTATTAAAGACATCAAACTTGAAAATATTCTACCCCTTCTCCAACCACTTCATCATAATCCAAATCTCAAGATCAGTAATGAAATGCTTGACCTCACTAAATTCCCTCTCATCAAGGATCTTAATATATGGGATATCCTCAAATATAGGTCAAAAACCCTTCCCGAGTTACGGTTAATTCTTGGGACCAATAATAAATACACAGTTATTCTCCGACAATTAAGAGAGATTATACTTGCACAACCTTTCAATCTCTCTCCCAATCTTCAGGAAATCAACATACTAGTTGAAATTATCTCCGTAATCTCGAGCACTAAAAAAACAATTGCATCCTCTTACAAACTATTGAATACCTTGCTATACAACTCAAATTGTCTCTTCTCCAACTATTGGAATAACATTGGCTCTCCTATTACAGAGGATCAAAAACTCTTAGCCATAAAATCTACTTTAGAACTCTCCCTCTTTAAGAAACTCTTATATACTCAACTGATGCTAAACAATAACTCTTACTACACTCCTGTAATACTTAATAAATTTAACCCAAACTCATCCCCCTCTTGTACTTGTTGTCCCTATCCGAGAGCGGATCTATTACACATTATGTGGTATTGCAACCACTCTCACAAACTCTGGTGCTCTCTAAAAGTCCGTCTGCAAAAAATGGGTTATTACACCTCCACACTTTCGTGGGAAACAGCCATTCTTCATATTCCTACCTCCAAATTGTCTAAATTACAACTCCACATTTTAATTATTCTTTGTTCACTTATTAAACTATACATCACTAATAACTGGATGGATCGCACCAGACTTTGTTGGAAAGGTTTCAAAGAGATGGCTTACAAACACATTTCAGCTCATAAATTCATTATAAAGGGTCCCAAAAAGAGAGCCTATTTTAGTAAATTATGGAAACATCTTATAGATTTAATCCTTAGTGAATAACTCCCTATTCATGCATTTAGTGCAATATGTATCCTTACTCCTGTTAATTAATGGAGATCCACTGTCAACTCAATCAATGTTATTTTTCCTACTTCCTGTAATACTCCTGTAGAGGATTGGTAGCATATTATTTTGTAAATATTGTATATAAATGTTTTTGGTTAGATTGATTACAATGCTTTCCTTGCGTTTTTCTTTTCCTTCTTTTATGTACCACTGTTAAACTGTTTTGATACTCACAATATCCTGTAACAATTCAACGTTTTATTTTAATGTTCATTATTGCAATGTTTTCCATTTTTCTGTATGCATTGTTTCATATTATGGAAAATAAAAAAAATATTTGTAAAGAATGATACATGAAAAGGGGTGGCCGCGGTGGTGCAACAGTTAGTATTGCCGCCTCACAGTAAGAGGTTCTCCGGTTCAATTCTTGGCTGGGGTGCCTTCTGTGTGGAGTCTGCATGTCCTCCCTGTGGTTGCATGGGTTTCCTCCGTGTGTTCCAATTTCCTCCCACATCCCAAAGACATGCAGTAGGTGGATTGAACACTCTAATTGGCACTAGGTGTGCGTGTGTGTGTGTGTGTGTGTGTGTGTGTGTGTGTGTGTGTGTGTGTGTGTGTGCTTGCCTTCTGTGGAATGTTGGGCGCTGAGCTGGCAACTTGACACCATAAAACTCCACTGCTAATCATGAGTGGACAGATGATCTGTTGTGGTGACCCCTAAGCAGGAAAAGCCAGAAGAATAAGAAGAATGATACATGAAAGATCAGAGGAAAAAATCAAAGTGGGAGGGTTCCTCTCTGATATGCTATGTCTGAACAGAGGAACCAGATGGGGGCATCCTCTTTCCCATTTATTTGTTTTATATTTATAACCATCGACAAAGAAGGATATAAACGGTATGGTGTTCAAGAAAAGTTGGCTTTATTTGCACATGATATTATTTAAGGACATCTCAGCATTGTGAAAGAAATTATTTGTTTTAAAAATGTGCCTTGTCAAATGCTCAGGATAGTACCTCTGTTCATCCAGGTCTTCAATGGATGAAGTATGGATGAGCAAGACCATTTTTTGAGTGAAATGACTGAACTGTTTTGTAGGTGAAGAAGTGTAACAAACTAATTCTTGGGTGAGAAAAATATGGATAATTGAGTGCCTCCTACAGCATCACTGAACAGCCAGGATGTTGACCCCATGCTAAATCAGTGAACAACTAGTCTGTTGGCCCCTACCACCCAATAAATAACCAGATTGCTGGTGCCATGGCATCCCCAAAAGAAGATTCCACTGAAGGACCTATCCAAGTCAGTATCTAGAATTTGGGAATAGAGGTACAATTCTGAATACCTGACAAGTCACCTTTTAGAAAAAGAGCATTTGTGGATGCTTATTTATTTAGAGTGAAAAATAATAGCGTCATTGAAATGGTTATCAAAATTATTACTGAAAGTACTATAGAGCAGTATTAGACAATGTATCTATTCTGTAAGTAACTTTTGTAAACTAGATGTAATAGCAAATGCATTATAATAGAAATACCATGGTTCAGGGACTTTTGTACAAAGACAGTATGTCTACCTCAATGAGATAGTCAATTGCACTAAACATAAAGCATACATTATGAAGTAACATATCTACTGCTGATGTACAAACATATAGTAGGTGTATCTGGGACTACTAGGCTGTACCAGATTAGGAGTATTGCTGTTTCAGGTAAGGTTAAAAATTGAAAATGAGAGAAAATGTTATATACACATGCTGAACAACATCCACATGGGGACACACATGTCAGCTGGCAGCAGAAATGTATTCTGTCAATGTTAAATTAAAGACTTGTGTGCAAAAGCACTGACTCTGTTTATAATGTTAAGTATTTATTATGTGGTGTTATGTTGTTTAAAACACAACAGGTTCCTGAACATATAATGACACTCGGAGGACTGTATTTTTCCATTGATACATTTTTCAACCGCATTAGTTATTTATTGGCAGATGAGCGTTACTTAGTAGAGTGACGGTGCTCATCTGCCAATAAAGAACTTGTAAACAACAACTGAGTACCAGAGTTTTTTTATCGCACCATTACTAGCAATACAAGCCCTGTTATTACAGTTGTACCATCCAGGAAAAATACCAGAAACTCCCAAAGAAACATCCAGTGGAACATCCAGAGCCAAGTGAGAGACATTGAATGACCAAGATACACCAAAGCTCCTCCAACAACAGTGTTCAGTGAGTAGATACATAACTTCATTTTTCCCCTAGTGACTAGGTTCACAAAGGCCTTTTCACTCACTCCCA
>NC_056745.1:1244631006-1244666924 GCF_019279795.1 Protopterus annectens
TGTTTTTTGTGCATGTTATGTTAAAAATCTGGTGTTAAGGACACCAGAAGGTAAGGGTTAGCACCCTATTAAGGATGAATGGGGAGGCTTCACGGCTCACCTTGGATTACCAGGGAAGTTTGACTGAGCAAAACCCCTTTTCAGCAGAGGCTGAGAGAAATGGTCACTACAAACCTTTTCACAGGTAATTAGCATGAGCTAACAGTAAAAATAAACACAGAAGTACATACAGTTTAACTTATCACCATTTTGAGTTTTCTGTGCAGTATTTACATCATGCTAAATATATCAAACAACATTCAGCATTATTTTACAATTTATGTACAAAGTTACATGGAAATTTTAGTGCACAGACAGCAGATGAGTATATGCATTCTTATCCAAACAGATATTTGCATGAGATACATGAACAGGTGACAAAGTGTGGAGATGTTATGATGCTGTTGATTTGGTTGTAAAAGGAGGAGACTTATTAGTGGTGATAGTACAATGACAGGATCGTTTTGTCAAGAGGTATGACTTTCCTGAGATTTTAAAATATAATGGAAAATCGTTACACTAAGAATGGGGCTTAGTAATTGGGGGATGTTACAAGTCCAGGGCCATTTTTTTGACAGGTAGGTTTTCAAGGAGACTGTAAATAGAAAGCAAGACGGTCTGCGGAGCGGGTGTCGCTGCAACAACCGGTCTGCGGAGCGGGTGTCGCTGCAACAACCGGTCTGCGGAGCAGGTGTCGCTGCAACAACCGGTTCGGAGCGGGTGTCGCTGCAACAACCGGTTGCGGAGCGGGTGTCGCTGCAACAACCGGTCTGCGGAGCGGGTGTCGCTGCAACAACCGGTCTGCGGAGCGGGTGTCGCTGCAACAACCGGTCTGCGGAGCGGGTGTCGCTGCAACAACCGGTCTGCGGAGCGTGTGTCGCTGCAACAACCGGTCTGCGGAGCGTGTGTCGCTGCAACAACCGGTCTGTGGAGCGTGTGTCGCTGCAACAACCGGTCTGCAGAGCGGGTATTAGTTTAACTGGCTGGTGGCAGAGAGTCTGCCCGAGCTATCAAAAGATATTGTGGGCAGTTTTAATGCAAGTGTGGTCTAACAGATAGGTAGTCCAGACAGTAAAGCAAATGAAGTGCAATATGGTTATGTGATAGATTAATTTGCTTATTTCCAAACCAAGCAATCTTGTTATAAAAGAGTGCTCCGGTTTGCCTAGCTGACAGGTCCATATGAGAGTCTCTGGCAGTGGACATCCAGATGCAGCTTGCTGGACAGATTGACAGAAGACTTTCATAAAGTTTGATAAGAAGAGGCATCCAACTCATTCCCTCCAGAACAGCTCTTTTGATTGTGCACCTTTAACACCTAGTGGGCGTGGCTTGAGCCTTTAAAAAATAAAGTTATCACCTTACAATTCTAACAAATACTCATTGACATAGGTCAAATATCAATACAATTGTGTTTGCCATCATGTATGCTTCAAGATAAAATATTCTGATACCTCGTATAGGGCATGGTTTTGGAATTATTAATGCAAATATGAACAAGCAATATTTGACGCCTAGAGGAGCAGTAGGAGGTAACTGCAGATGCACCTGGAGGCGTCACTCGGATGTAAAAGGCAAATTCACCTGCTGGAGCCAAAACATAGCTGTAAGAATTACTTTGGCCATGCCAGCTTGATTTTTTTGTAAAAACTTAGGAAAGAGGGACATGCATCCACTTCTCACAGCTAGCTATGGACTAGTGTCTCCAAAGGAGTCTATTCTTATGGCGGAATTAGGAAAAACAAGTGACTGCATTTGAGTTGATCAAGGATGAATACACATTGTAGCAAGTCTCTACGCAATGGCAGATTATTCAATCCACTGTCTGACTGACTTCAAGAAATATTGATAAACATCTGCTGAGTATGTCCACTAAAGAGTTGACCTGTCACAGTATGTGCATAGCTGGTAGAAAGTAATGACAATTCACTGCCCATTCCCACAGACATGGCCTCCCAGCACAGGGACAACAAGTTGCCCCTCTTATGTATTACACCACTAACATGTTGCCACAGTGTATAACAAATGCACACAGGGAGAGGAGATCCTAAAGCACTTGCAAGAAGAAAAGAACTGCCATCATCTCCAGCCATTTATGAGTAGTGTGGAATCTTTTTTGAAGGGAGATATCACACAGTTTTGTTACAACCACCACAGGCAGTGACAGCAGCATGCTCAGGAAGACACATTATTGAAACACGATCTGAAGGATGAGACCATCCACTTCAGAACTCTCATATGAAAATCTACAAATGGAGCTAAATGAATAGCAACAACCATGCGTACAAATACCCGAGGGAACTCGGGATTCCGCTGCGTGCACCGAGGGAACTCGGGATTCCGCTGCGTGCACCGAGGGAACTCGGGATTCCGCTGCGTGCACCGAGGGAACTCGGGATTCCGCTGCGTGCACCGAGGGAACTCGGGATTCCGCTGCGTGCACCGAGGGAACTCGGGATTCCGCTGCGTGCACCGAGGGAACTCGGGATTCCGCTGCGTGCACCGAGGGAACTCGGGATTCCGTTGCGTGCACCGAGGGAACTCGGGATTCCGTTTCGTGCACCGAGGGAACTCGGGATTCCGTTGCGTGCACCGAGGGAACTCGGGATTCCGTTGCGTGCACCAAGGGAACTAAAAATATGATTGTTTGCACAGAGGAAACCAAGGATTCCATTGTGTGCATTGGGGGAACTAAGGATATCATTGTGTGTATTTGGATATCTAAGGATTCCGTTGTGTGTACTGGGGGAACTACGGATTCCATTGTGTGCATTGGGGAACTAAGGATACTGTTGTGTGCATAGGGATATCCAAGGATTGGGTTAGAATGGGAAACAATGTCACAATGCTACCTGTGAGAACAAAGGTCTCTCTGGTGCAAGGCAGACTGATTTGGTCACGGTGCTCGGGTGCCATCCCATAGCAACCTATGCCTGCCATGGCTCCAAGTGGGACTCTGAAATGTTCACACAATAGTTGCAGTAAGTGAGCTCTTTCCTGAGTCAATAACTCCCCCTTATGGAGGCAGCCATAGTCAGTCATGCAAACATGGGAACAGTGATTCCAGTAAAGTATCGGGTGAAATGCTACTGCTGCCATGAATCAGAACACTGCATTTACAACCCTAAAGTGTAACAACTCCCTGGATATCCTGGAAATTTTTATGTGCAGCTAAGCATTCCCAAGATCCAAGAGTACATCCAGTTAGTTTTCTGTTGACGTGGATGGATCAGCTGTAGAGTGACCACCCAGAATGTCGTTTTCTATATGTAGTGGTTTTAAACCATTTAAATCAGTTACAAAGTCATGCATCTGGAGCTTTTCTCCCCGGGCCTCCACTGAAAATTGGCATCATTCCAAGTCAGACTTTCCTGGTTAACAGATGTTAAATATACAAGTAAATAAATCTAAAATACGTGCAAGGTCCACTGAAGTGTCCTCTGAAGTTTTTTGTTTCCCAGAAAGACGAACAATCCCAGTCTTCTCTCTGCTCTGGTGAGACCTTCTGGACTACCTCTTTTGTGCAACAGGTTTGCAGCCTCTTGGCTGCTTCATCTTGCCAGAGAGAGATGTTTGGAAAGGGAAATGAATGCAGCCTGGGGGTACTGTAAAGGTAATTGTGTAACCTCTAGCCATTACTTCCTTTATTCATCTGCCCTGCATGACTGGTCTGCTAGACTTGCGGAAGTGGGCAGAAATGCACTTAGCAAAACGTTCCATAGCAAGAGAATCCTTACGCAGGGTCTGGATCAATAAAAAGTAAAAAATCAATAGAAGATTATGACAGCTATGCTTCCTGAAGGCAAGTAGGGCACAGGCCTCACAATCAAAGCTATTAACCCACTGGTTCACAAACGTACAAGAACTAAAACATTCTACTGATTTTCTTGTGTTACTTGAATTAAGAAACGAGACAGACATTGCATTTTGGGAAATGCATAATTCACTATGTGTTCAACAGAATGCTGTGTGATATAAAATGATCAGATAAAAGAATGGTCATGAAGCCTCTGGCAAAAAAAAAAAAAAAAAAAGAGAAACAATGTAAATATGGTACAGAGAAAGCCTTGCTTAGCGGGTGCAACTAATCAGAATAAAAAGGAACACCCAAATTTAATTCACTAGGAGCTGTGGTAAAAAGAATCACTGAATGCATGCGTAAAATAAAAGCAATTTGCAGTCAGAAAGATTGCTTGTATTAAAACATAATGAAATGCATCTTTGGAAACAGGATTTGTGTTCAGAATGTGCAAAGTGTAAATAATGTACACAATAAAAGTACAGAAAAGCCACAATCATAAAATAAATTATAGATTCATAGGTGAATACTAGACTAACTGCCCTGAAGGACCATTTTAAGTTTAGCCAATAACCCAAGGTCAGAATCAAACCATGTACTTTGTGTCTCTGTGGTAAAGACCTATGGCCATTACGCCAAACCCAGAAGAGAAATGCTCAAAACTAGCATTCAAATATTTGAAGAAACTAGTCTGAGAGCAACCTGAAATGACTGTCTTATAAATTGCTTACTTATGTGAAAACAAGGTATAAGAAATAAAATTCCATATAGCTGACATTATGAATAGGTTCATAGGTTTATACTAGGCTATCTGCCCTAAGGCATTTATAAGCCTAGCCCAAATTTTTGTGGCTTACGCCACCCCTTATATGAAAAAATACTGTGCCCATTAGTTTGTTGTGCCTCTGTCCAGCAGTGACACAGAGATGATTCCCGGGGTAAACCTACGATCTCCCATCCACAGGTCAAGGTTTCTCTTGAACAGAGCCAGCGAGGTGCTCTGCCTCACATGGACCGGGATTTTATTCCACATCATAGGGAGTCTCGGAGTGATAAATCTATCCCTCCAGCACGTCCTGTTTATGTCCGTGCTAAGGTTTAAATCGCTTGCTCTAGTGGTTTTGGTGGATTTGGATTTTTTGAGGTGGAGCATGTCCATTAATTCCGGGTTGGACATGGCCTTGTATGTCAGGCACATGTCACCTCTGAGCAGACGGTATGCGACTGAATAGAGCTGGAGTTTCTTCAATCTGGCAGCATATGACAGATTTTGGAGTCCCTTTATCCTTTTGGTGAGGAACTTTTGGGGTCTCTCCAATTGCTGCAGATGTCGGGTGAGATGCATCCCGAATGGGGCATTGTACTCGATCATTGGTCTGATAAGTGAAGAGTACAGGGAACAATGACCTCACTAGATCTGGATGTGAATCCTTCATGATCAGGTGGGCAATGTAGAAGGTCTTTCTAACCACTTTAGCAACGTGAGTGTCAAAAGAAAGGCCACTGTCAACCTGGGTCCCCAGGTCCCTGATAACCTCTTCTGTGCTTAGTGGATTGCCACCTATATGGTAGCTTGGGGTTACCTTGTTTTTCCCGAAGGGTATGACTATACATTTTTGGCGTTTAACTTCAGGCCATGGCTCTGGCACCAGCTATCTGTTTCCGTGAGTCCCTTCTGAAGGATATCCGTGTCCGATGCACTTTCCACTATGGCGCCCAGTTTGCAGTCGTCTGCAAACTTTGTCAGCCAAAGTCCTCCCATGTTGGCCTGTACTTCTGAGAAGTAGATGCCGCACAATAGGGGGCCAAGGACCGAGCCCTGTGGGACACCACTTGTGACCGGCTTGGAGTCTGACATAGCACCAGCAACTCTAACCCTGTGGGTTCTGTCCTTAAGCCAGTTTGCAACCCATCTTGTGACATATGGGTTTACATTTAAGCTGGTAAGTTTTTCTACAATACCCGAGTGGGGTATTGTGTCGAAAGCCTTGCAAGGTCAAGGTAGGCTGTATGGACTGCCTTTCTCTCATCAATGGCCTTGGTGACTGTTTCAAGAAGTCGACCAAGTTCAAAAGGCATGATCTTCCCTTGACGGCCAAACTGGGTCGGGTCCAATGTCTGCACGTCCCGTATATCTTTGTTTATGAGCTCCATTATGATCCTCTCCATAGCTTTGCAGACTAGACTTGTTAAGCTTATAGGGCGGTAATTACCAGGGTCCGTAGAGGCACCGCCTTTGTGGAGTGGGACCACAGTTGCCGTACGCCACTCCTTGGGCATGTATCCTGTGGTAAGGCTGAGATTAAACAGCTGCCTTATGTGCGGGTTTAATTCCTCATTTAGCTCGTATAGCACACAGCCGGGGACACCATCCGGTCCCATTGATGCTGTGTTTTTAGCTTTAGAGAGAACAGCTTTCACCTGCGCATTTGAGATGTCTGTGAGGCTACACTCCGCTGGGATAGTTATCTCTCCTTTGGGGGGGGGGTGAAGTTTGCACTGAACCTGTCTGCCAGTATGTTGGCAATGTCTGTGGGTTCAGTGACTTTTGTATCATTTTGGACTAATTCTGAGCATATCTGGGAGTTTCCACCCAGGTGCCTAACATAGCTGAAAAAGGCCTTATGATTGTCCTTTGAATCCATGGCAATTTTTCTCTCAAAATTGGCCTTAGTTGATTTTATGAGTGCTCGTATTTTTTTACTAATAATGATCAGGGGTGACTTCCCTTTTATGGATTTTGTTCTATCATGTAATAGCTTTCTCCTCTTACTGTAAAGTTTGTTAATGGCTGGGGTCCACCAGACTGGACGTTTGCCCTTTGTGGAAAGAGTCTTGGTTTTATTTGGGATTGCCTGATCCATGCAGTCCTGGAGGTGTTCGTAGAAGGCATTTGTAAGGGCTTCCAGCTTGGGTTGTGGTTTCCACTGGCTCAGGGGCCTTGAAGGATACCACACCAGTCTTGAGTAGTGTGAAGTTTGCTTTAGAGAAGTTCTTCACTGTGGTCTTTTTGTTTGGGGTGGGGGGGATGTGGATTTCCAGTGAGATTAGTTTATGATCAGATCTCACCAATGAGGGATATACTTCCGGTGTGGAGCATTTTGTCCCCATGTTTGTGACAATGAGATCTAGTATATTTTCTCCTCTCGTGGGAACAGTGACTAGCTGTTCCATGGCATTTGAATTTATGAACTCCAGGAACCGTTGGGCTAGAAAGTTAGGGCTTGAGTAATGTTCCCAGTCTATATTCGGTTAGTTGAAGTCACCCAATATGATGGTGTTTGGAGATGCATTTATACCCTCCAGTGTCTTCAGGAAGGCTGTGTGGGGTTCCTGAGTTTGAGAGGGTGGCCTGTAGCATGCTACAATTTGTAGAGCAGTTTTGCCTATGGTTAGTTGCACCTGAATGGTTTCCGAAGCTTTGTGCGTTGCCACCAACCTGGAGGTGTGGGTATCCTTTATGAATATGGATACACCCCCTCCTTTTGTGGTGTGGTCCGGGTTTTGGGGCCGGAACGCATGATATGAGGTAAAACCTAACAGTGCCAAATGACAAATTTATACTAGATCATTTGACTTTTCAAAGGCTTAGCAAGATGAAACGAATTCAGAGTGTACAGTCTGGATCAGAAAATGTTCAGTCTGGATGTCTGTACCCTGTGGAACACGGCCTTGGGCATGCATATTCATCTGCAAGCTCAATTCCTGCCAGGCAAACAAAACTCTCTGGCAGATTAGCTGAAATCTCCTAGACCCACACGAGTGGCAATTAGAACCCAGCACCTTCAGCCTTCTAATCCAGAAATGGGGGATCCCAGAGGTGGACCTCTTTGCCTGCCCTGCAATCATCAGCTCAGCAAATTCTGCACCAGGGCACCTCACAGGAGGGCCCAGAAAGTGGATGCCCTATCCTTCCAGTGGGAAAACCTCTCAATCTATGCATTCCCCCCTCTGTCTCTTCTCTCAAAAATATTACTCAAGATCACACAGGAAAGACCAAAGGCAATCCTGATTGCCCCAGACTGGCCATGCCAGCACTGGTACCCACTTCTGCACAGCCCTGTCACTGGTGCCACCCTGGTACCTACACCAGATCCCAACCCTCCTCACTCAGCAGGGGGGGCAGACCTTGCATCCGCAGCTGCAAACCCGGAATGCTGCAGCCTGGCTTATTCCTTGAATTCTCCCCCAACGATCAGCCTAAGCAAGCTGGTGCTGGACGTCATTCTTGATGCCAGAAGACCCAGTACAAGGAACGATTCTATATTTATTTGTTATTTGTAATTTGTTGTCAAAGAGTATGTCATTTTAAAAAGGCAATTACAGTTTTGGCACCAAATTTGGTTTTTAAAAGCCAGCAATGGTTGCAATCACTAGTTCTGAGGAAGTCTGCGCTTGGCAGATGAAAGTGTTGGAAGTACTTTTATCGTGGATTTTGTGCAATAAAGAAGCGTTTTTTTACACGTCTGTGTAATTTGTGGATTCTGTGGTGCACGACTGATTTACACAAGTTTTGTTGTTCCTGTTATTAGTCTTGCTGTTCCAGTTACGTTTCCTAACTAGGCTCCTTGTCTGCAGCCGGTTTTGGTTGTTTCTGCTGTATTATCATTTACTAGTCGGTGTTTCCGGTCATGGCAGGAGCTGGGGAGGATGCGTCTGCTGTATCGAACAGCAAGGAGGTAGTGCTTTTGCGGGCTGAAGTAGCCGACCTACAGAAAGACGTTAAAAAACTTATGGATATGGTACATTCATTATTGGAAGTACCTAAGCCAAAGGAGAACACAGAGCTTACTTCTTCTATTAAAGGTTCGCCAAGGCAACAATGCAACCAGCGCAAAGAGCTTATTTTAATTTCAGACACATGCAATGACATTCCAAATGGACAGATATGCGAGGCAAATGCTATTTCACCGAACAGGCAGTGTTCAATAGACGTAGTTCTGAAGGATAGTCATATAATGTTGACACCAGAGATTTTACCTTTGATTTTAGTTTATTCCACAGTCGGGTGGAAACTGAACAGCGTGGGGCTAAGCCCAAGAACATTTTGCCGCAAAAGACTTATTCCTCCATGGCAAGAATACAGAAAACTATTACAAAAGGTACTGTTAATAGTAATTTAAATATTCAGTCCAAGGAGAATATTCCTGAACATAGGAATGATAACAAATGTAATAGTATTTTACATAAGAATATCAGTTCGAATAATGAAGTCATTGATCATTTTATAAGGAATGACTATGTATTTGATAAAATATATTATTCTCCTACTAATAAAACTTGTCGTGTTGGTAGGGAGAGTGATACAATTAAAAATATGATTTATAGCTTAGGAAATAAATTAATACGGATTCAAAATGTTAAAGTTGACAATGCTTATTTGACACAATGTATTAAGTCCCAGATAGTACCGAAGGGTTTAAGGTTTTTCAAACTACCTATGGGAATGGAATACAATGAAAATGTGATAACAGAATTCAACAATTTATTCGATGAATTTGGATATATGTATATGAAATTATTGATGAAGTGTAATGAGGAAAAACTATGTGCATTGGTTGATGAAGTTGAAAGTATTAATGAAATTATATTACGGCATTCTGATTTTGATCAATGGAGTGATTTATACCATAAGCAATTTCACTTGGCCGACACCAAGGCTGACAGTGTATATCTTAGAAAAAAACAAAAAGATTGAACGAGATATAGAGACTTATAGATTACACAAAGCTTACATTTGGCCACAGGAAAGAAAATTACAGTTAAAGGAAAGACATAGCCATAGGGAATGGAGGGAGACACACAGAGAAGAGAATTTTCAAGGAGGCAGATTTCATCCCAGTTATTGGAAACCATACACCCAGGGGAACAGGAGGCACAAATGAATGAAGTATTGGTATGTGATGGGGCACTACATACAAAAGACAAAGGAAGTGGGGAGTTAGCTCACGAGAATAATTCAACAGCATTGAGTAGTATCGAAGGGGTGGAATATAGTGTTACCCATGAGAAATTGCCTTCTATTAGTGTATATAAAGGTTTCAAGGTTTTTAATTATACAGAGTTACCTATCAAGGATGCATTTTGCTCATTATTAAGTAAGGGTATGAAATTCATACCATCAAACAAGTTCAATTTGGTAGATCATATTAAGGAGATCAAATTATTTAGTAGGAGGCTTAATATAGCATTGCAATTTGAGGCTAATAAGGATCACAGCAGAATGTATGTACCTACAGAACTTAAGAAAAAAAGTACGTACATGCCTATTAGTAACACGCAAGTGAATATTTATGAGAAAATGGTGTGTAAAGATGTATATTGTCTTAAGGAAATATCTGGACATAAACGATACAAGAAATGCCTACAGGATGATAATATTACCATTCAAGAAAGAATATGTTTAAACGAGATTATTAATAACAAGGACATTAGAATCATGAAACCCGATAAAGGTGGGGGTGTTGCAATATTTTCCAATTTAGCATATAAAGCAGAAATATATAATATTTTACATGAGACGGGTAATTATGAGACAGTGTCTATTAATCAAATCAATATAGGTTTTAGGAGAATTGATATGATATTAGAGGAATATTTGATTGATAATAGAATCACTCAGGAATTATATGAATTTTTAAAGGTAGAATATCCAGTCATGGCACGTATAGTTGGGATACCCAAAGTGCATAAGTCAGTGGAGAAACCTCCTTTTAGACCTATTACTTCTGGTACCAGATCCAAAACATATAATATAGGCCTGACGATAGATAGCATATTTATCAGAACATACCTTTTATAATTAAAGATTCCTGGGATTTTTTGGGAAAATTAAGACCTGAATTGTGGTCAGATCAACTAACTTTGGTGACCATTGACGTATGTGATCTTTTTTCTAGCATACCCAAAGATGAAGGACTGGAAAGGTTTGGAAATAGCTTGAGGAAATTTTCACAGTTAAGTTGGGATAAAATTGTTTTAATATTAGACATGATGGGTTTGGTTTTGGATTACAATTATCTTACATTCGAAGGAGAATATTTCAGACAAAGTAAGGGTGGTGCCATGGGCGCTTCATGCGCCCCTATTTTTGCCAACCTTGTTATGTCTGATTGGGAAAATGAGTTTATTACTAATTGTGAATTTTATCCCTATATAACTTTTTATGCAAGATTTCTTGACTATATTTTTATTTTATGGAATGGACCTAATGACAAAATCACAAATTTTTTGGATTATATAAATGGAACCACACAATTTCTTAAGTTTACGCATGAAATTAGCAACCAGGGTATTGCGTATTTGGATTTATACATTAGTTTAACTACAGATGGGTTCACATCCAGGGTATACCGTAAAAGTACATTTTCCAATGACTATTTATATTTCAATAGTGAACATCCACCACACATATTTAAAAACATAGTCAAAGGACAATGTATTCGAGGAGCCAGGATGTCAAGTAAGGAATTAATGGAAGATGAAATTAAGTTAATAAAAGATTTGTTTGTGAATAGAGGTTATCCAATAAGGACACTATAGAATATGTTACAACTCAATGGGGTCATAAATACCAACCTTTACTGGGTAATACCTTGGATGCTAAAGAGATTTGCAACACCCACCAGGGTTACACGGGTAGAGTATGTGTCATCACCTACACTCCATATAGTAACAGAATTAAGGAAATTATTGATAGATATTGGGATGTGATAACTGTAGTAGATTCCAATAAAGCTATTCTAGGAAATGAACCGAGAATAGTTTATAAAACGAGCCCAAATATCAAAAGACTGCTGGAAAGAGTAAATTATAAGAAGATTAGTAATAAACAAGAGAAAATTTTCACCAGGAAATGTGGAAGGTGTAATCAATGTAGATATATTAATATGAGTACGGTGGTTCAATTGGGTGATGTTAACACCGTGATCAGAAGTAGAGGTGGAAATTGTAACACCAAACATATAGTGTATTTGGCCCTATGTAAGATATGTTCAGCCTATTATATAGGCAAAACAGAAAGGCAGTTGAAAAAACGCATTTATGAACATTATTATAGAATACAGAATAAAGATTGTAAGAATGCATTATATAGACATATTAAGGAACATGGGGAAAACCATATCTTCTTATTTTTTTTTATTATAGATCAGGAGCAGGACATTCTGTATGGTGGTGATTGGAAAACAGGATTAGCCTGCAAGGAAAGTAAATGGCAGATGCTAACTGATTCTACTAGGAGTCCAGGTATCAATGAATACATTAGTATCAAACCGTTTTTGGTTATGGACTCAATTTAATAATAGTCTCTTATTATATCATAGTTTTAGCAATTTATATTTATTGTTTTTAGATTTTTGCATTTAAATATTAAATATTATATTCATATTAATATATATTTATATGTTTTTAACAGGTAGAGCAATAAGGTTTATGTGGTAATTAATGGCATATATTTATGATCAGTTCAGTGCACACAGTTATAAACAGTTATAAATAACGATTCTATATTTATTTGTTATTTGTAATTTGTTGTCAAAGAGTATGTCACTTGCAATTACAGTTTTGGCACCAAATTTGGTTTTTAAAAGCCAGCAATGGTTGCAATCACTAGTTCTGAGGAAGTCTGCGCTTGGCAGATGAAAGCGCTAAACTAGTGTTGGAAGTACTTTTATCGTGGATTTTGTGCAATAAAGAAGCGTTTTTTACACGTCGGTGTAATTTGTGGATTCTGTGGTGCACGACTGATTTACACAAGTTTTGTTGTTCCTGTTATTAGTCCTGCTGTTCCAGTTACGTTTCCTGACGAGGCTCCTTGTCTGCAGCCGGTTTTGGTTGTTAAGGTATAAGAAATAAAATTCCATACAGCTGACATTATGAATGAAATTTATACTAGATCATTTGACTTTTCAAAGGCTTAGCAAGATGAAAAGAATTCAGAGTGTACAGTCTGGATCAGAAAATGTTCAGTCTGGATGTCTGTACCGTGTGGAACATGGCCTTGGGCATGCATATTCATCTGCAAGCTCAATTCCTGCCAGGCAAACAAAACTCTCTGGCAGACTAGCTGAAATCTCCTAGACCCACACGAGTGGCAATTAGAACCCAGCACCTTCAGCCTTCTAATCCAGAAATGGGGGATCCCAGAGGTGGACCTCTTTGCCTGCCCTGCAATCATCAGCTCAGCAAATTCTGCACCGGGGCACCTCACAGGAGGGCCCAGAAAGTGGATGCCCTATCCTTCCAGTGGGAAAACCTCTCAATCTATGCATTCCCCCCTCTGTCTCTTCTCTCAAAAATATTACTCAAGATCACACAGGAAAGACCAAAGGCAATCCTGATTGCCCCAGACTGGCCATGCCAGCACTGGTACCCACTTCTGCACAGCCCTGTCACTGGTGCCACCCTGGTACCTACACCAGATCCCAACCCTCCTCACTCAGTGGGGGGGCAGACCTTGTATCCGCAGCTGCAAACCCGGAATGCTGCAGCCTGGCTTATTCCTTGAATTCTCCCCCAACGACCAGCCTAAGCAAGCTGGTGCTGGACGTCATTCTTGATGCCAGAAGACCCAGTACAAGGAAATCCTATGCTGATAAGTGGAAAAGGTATTGTTCCTGGATTCAATCTAAAAAAAGAGAGGACACAGCACTACCCTCCTTACCTCTAATCCTGGATTGCCTAGCAGATCAACTCCACAGAGGCCTATCCTTCTCCTCCATTAAGATCCACGCCTCTGCCATCCCGGCGCATTACAGCACTGAGTCACCTCTCTTCTCTCACCCTCTCATCAAACAGTTCCTAAGAGGGGCAAACAACTTAAAGCCACCAAGGAGAGCACACACCCCTGCTTGGGACCTTAACTCTGTACTGGAAAAGCTCACGCTAACCCCCTTTGAGCCTGCAGTGTCAGCAAAGTTAAAATCACTCTCTTGGAAAACAGCCTTGTTCCTGGCCATCACTTCAGCTAAAAGAGTGTCCGAGCTACAAGCACTTATGGCTGTGGAACACTTCATTATTTTTCATGCTGACAGGGTCTCCTCAGGACTAACCCTTCCTTCATGCCTAAAGTGGTACCCAGTGTGGCTCTCAACCAATCTATCCATTTGCCAACTTTCTTCCCTAATCCTCAAAATAAAGGGGAAAGGATCATGCACTCCTCAGACATGCACAAACAGCTCAGATTCTACCTTGAAAGGACTAAGCCCTTCAGGAAATCTGACCAATTACTAGTCAGTTTTGCACCAGGGGCAGAGGGCAGGGCCATTTCAAAACAAACAATTTCCAAATGGATAGCACACTGTATCCATTTCTGCTACAAACACTAAGGGAAACCAACCCCTCAGCGGGTCAGTACACATTCCACTAGTGCAACTTCTACCTCTACAGCATTCCTCAGAGGAGTCCCTAACAGCGACATTCTGGAAGCTGCTACCTGGAGTTCTGTACACATCTTCACCAAGCATTACCACCTGCCTATCTTTTCCAAATCCAGGGCAGATTTTGCAACAGCAGTCCTGCAGGGCATACTAGCCAGCCCCAACTCATCCTGACTGCCTCCGCCCTTTCTTCAGCTTTGGGAATCAACCCAAGTGTGATGACTGCAACAGTGAAACGCAAAGAACATAGTACAGTTGTGCAAACTTACCATAAATGTAGATGTTAGAGTGTATTCACTGCTGCAGTCCTGGTTTCCCACCCTCTAGCCCCCTTGTCACTCTCTCCCTCTCTCCTCTCTATGGTTTATTACTCACCCCTTACAGGGCTATTGGTATTTACTTTTTACTGGTGGCGTTTTCCCACCATAACTTAGCTCCCTATTTGGGGGGCTCCTAACATTTGGGACAAGAAAAACTGATGTAATGGCATCGGCTGCCTGTTTTTATACCCCTGACAACCTGACATCAGTCCTGGAGCAACAGCAATTGACACAGAAATACCAAGTTTCTGGTATTCGGGCCGACTGAGGGCTACCTGCAGGCAGGTACAAGGTACAGAACAGCTAGCATCTCTTTTTGGTTGATGTGCAGATGAATTTGATTTGGGCTCCAGTGGCCCTGAATGCACTTGTCCAGGTGTGCCCCCCAGGCATAGTCTGATGCATCTGTGGTTAGGGTCTGGGTGGGGTGGGGTTGAGTAAAGGGAAGTCCCTTCTTGTGGTTGCATGCTTCCGCCCACCAAAGAAACTCTGTCCTTAGACAAGGTATGACAGTTTCCAGGTCCTGAGAATGTTGGCACCAAAGACTTAAGTACCATTGAAGTTTCCTCATATGCAGTCTGGCATATGAAATTAGTAGAATGCAAGAGGCCATGAACCCTAGGGCCTGCAGGATCTTCCTTGCGGACAGCAGAGTTCTGGTGGCCATTTGAGTGAATTAGCCTGTCAGACAGACTTGTTTTTCTGGAATAAGGAATGCCATCTGGGATGCTGTGTCCAAGCTTGCTCCCAAGAATACAATCTTTTGACTGGGGACTAGTTTTGATTTCTTTTCATTGACAGTGTACCCCAGGGAGGTTAGAAGGTTCTTTACAAATGTCAGGTGCTGCAACAGCTTTTCCTGACTGTCTGTCTGAATCAGGCAATCATCCAAGTATGGGTAAATTTGAATTTTTCTCTGTCTGCAATAGGCAATGGCTGGAGCCAGGCATTTTGTGAAAACTCTGGCAGCAGTGGATAAGTCAAAGGGAAGTGCAGAGAACTGATGATGCATACACCCTGCCCTGAAACGTAGGTATTTCCTGCAGGAGTCCCTAATAGGGATGTGCAGATAGGCTTCTTTTACGTCTAGGGTGGTTAACCAGGCATCTTTGGACAGCATAGGAAGAAACTGCTGAAGGGTGAGCATTTTGAATTTTGGTACCACCAGGAAGGTGTTTAAAATGGAAAGATCTATGACTGGGTGCCAACTGCCCTCTTTTTTGGGTACCAGGAAAAGTCTGGAATAGAACCCATGATCTGTTTGACAGGAACAGGTTGAATTGCCCTTATGGACAGCAGGGATTTAACTTGGTTTTGTGCCTCTGCCCACTGGTTTGGAGGAAGGTCTGGGAACCCTTTTGGGGTTGGCAGTGAGCGGTAGTAAAATTTGTATCCCTGGGATACAATGTTGAGGACCCATCGGTCTTTGGTGATGGAGGCCCAGTTTTTTGCATGATGAGCAAGTTTTCCTCCTAGGGGTACGAGCAGTTGGACAGATGTGAGAAGTGGAGTTGAGAAGTCATTGTGAATTCTTTCTGAAGGGGGTGGCTTAGCACTCCCTGTTTTTGAAGTGGAGGCACTCCATTCTTAGATCTCAGCATACCCTGAGACTGTAATCTGGGGGTCTGTTTCCCCTGGGTCTAGTTTGAGATGACCTTGAGGGGGCTGGAAAGGACCAATGTTTCGAGGGGCAATGCCTACTGAATCTATGCAGCTGCACTTGTAAAAATTCTTTGACTGTCTGCATAGATTTAGCTCCCATATAAGGCCACATTCAGAAACTGACAAAGTATCACGGAAGGGCATACAACAGGTACACCACTCTATGAAAAGTACTAGCATTATTAATGTACTCAAAAGCTGCATTTCTGAGTCAGTATTGGATGCAATTGTCTGGGCTAATGGTCTAAAAATAAAGTGTGCAGGTAAGGAATCTGAGATTGTCAGAGCAATGCTGATTTCAGCATGTGAACTACAAGCCCCAGCAGGGGTATCAATCAATGAGTCTTCACTCATCACATACCAAAAGCACAAGTTTATCCCCCTTTTTAAGGTAATGAGACAGCTACAGCACCACTTCAAAATCACCGGATATACAAGGCAGAAGATCAACTTTCCCATGGAGCAAAAACATTTGTGGACCTACTACTGGTGTCCAAGGAACTTGAGAGATTTAAAGAAATCAAACAAGCAGTAGAGGAAGGAACACAAGAGGCATGAAACAGAAGATGAAAGTTGGACATATTGGGGAGGGAAAGATTTGCTGTAAAGAAATTCCCATTATTCTGATCTCGGATGGAGGACAAAACTAAGGTGCTTCATGAGAACACACTGCAGATCCAAGAAGAAATAGCAAGAACCAGGGAACACATGAACTTAACAGTGAGTAGTAAAGGAGAAGAAATCTCTCCTGGTTCCAAAATTAACTCTGATCGCCATCAAGTGGTCAAATGGCATGATGCCCTCTCCTCTCTGCTTCCCCTAACAGTAGGTGTGCGACAAGTCTCAGTACTTTGGTCACTACTCCATTTCTCATCAATAATCTATACACAGCAACTAACCATGCTACCATTACACACTACGCAGATGACTCCACTGTCATCTGCATCACACCCAACCTATCACAACTACAAGAAGTTACCCAAAAATTCTTCACTGCCATTGACTCTTTCCTACATACTGGCCAAGGCTCTTGCCACCCCCCCTAGTGCCTTTTTTAGGCAAGGCTCAAAAGACAAACCCACTGCCATAAATAGCACAAGTAACAAAAAACGGAGGGTAATGCTACTCAATGCCAGAAGTCTAAACCTCAAAATGCATGCACTCGAGGCATTCCTCAGTATGGAGAAAATTGATATATGGGCAGTAACAGAAACCTGGTTTAAGGCTCCAGAAAGCACCCCAGCACTACCAGGCTAAAACTCATACCATACATTTCGGTCACAGAACCCGGACAGAAATACAAAAGGCGTGGGCGTATCCATATTCATTAAGGATACCCACACCTCCAGGTTAGTGGCACAGCACGATGCTTCAGAGATCATCCACGTGCAACTAACGACGAGCAAAACCGCAAGTCAAAATGTAGCTTGCTACATATCACCAACCATGTCCCAGGACCCCCATTCTGCATTTCTGGAAACACTGGGAAACAAAGGTCCTACCAAACACCCTAATATTGGGTGACTTCAATTACCCAAACATCAACTGGGAGAACATTTCCTAGAATTTATAAACTAAAATGCCCTGGGATCAACAGGTCAACACTCCCACCAGAGGTGACAACACATTGGACCTGGTCATCACTAACATGGGCGACCGGTGTTCCACACTGAAGGTCAACCCCACGCTGATTAGATCCGACCATAAACAACTCACTTTGGATATCCACATTCTTCCCCCACCCCCAGACAAGGAAACCACCGTGAAAAACTTTTCAAAAGCAAACTTAACGTTACTTAAGACCGAGGTGGAAAGTTTCAAAGCCCCCATGCTAAAGGATAACACTGTCCAAGCTGCAAAATCCTTTACTAATGCATTCTATGGGCACCTACAAGAATGCATGGATCATGCTATCCCAAACAAAACCAAGACTCACTCCTCCAAGAAGAGGAAACCAGTCTGGTGGACCCCTGCCATAAACAAGCTATACAATAGGAGGAGGAAACTAGTGCAGAAGAGAGTAAAATCCCAAGAAGGGAAGACATCCGTGATCATTATCAGCAAGAAAAGTACAGTTTTGTACCTACCATAAATGTAGATGCTCGAGTGTTCACCCTGCTGCAGTCATCACACTTGGGTTATCCTGTCGACAGGCGGTCCCGCAGTCGGCCTGAATTCCAAAGTCTTGGTCCGGCGTCGGTTGCTATCGCTTCTTCCCGGACGTCAGTGCGCCAGGGGTATAAAAGAGGCATCCAACGCCATTTTCTTCAGTTTTTCTTGCCCCAGATGTCAGGTGCCCCCCCCAATAGGAGGTCACTACATAGTACCAATAATAAAAGTGAAGCACAAACAAAACCATAGCTCCACCTATAATCAAATACACCACAAATGTTGTATCAGATGGCACAGAAGGATTTCAGTTAGATCAGAGGGGATGGAGGGAGGGTAACCTGGACTGCAGCAGGGTGAACACTCGAACATCTACATTTATGGTAGGTACAAAACTGTACTATGTTCATCGTGTTACCCTGCTGCAGTCATCACACTTGGGTTGAATCCCAAAGCTAAGGACGGGAGGTGAAATCAAACAGGGTTAGAAGGGGCTAGTAGGCCCTGCAAAACTGCAGTGGCAAAACCAGCTCTAGTCTTAGAGTATAGTGGTAAGCGATAGTGTTTGGTGAAGGTGTGTACTGAACTCCAAGTTGCAGCTTCCAGAATATCCTTGGTTGGCACCCCCTGAGGAAGGCTGCAGATGTAGCTGCTGCCCTGGTGGAGTGGGGCCTTATGCTAGCAGGAACTGGTTTTCCATGATGGGTGTAGCAAAAACGTATGCAATGTCCTATCCATTTTGAAATGGCCTTTCCTTGTGATGCTTTAGCATAGGATACAAAGAGCTGGTTAGATTTTCTGAAAGCCTTAGTTTTATCCAAGTAGTAACGTAGTTGCCTGTGAATGTCCAAGGAGTGCAGGAGTCTTTCTCCTTTGTTCTGTGGATTTGGGAAAAAGGTGGGTAAATGAATGGTTTGATTTAGAGCCACACTGGATACCACCTTTGGCATAAAGGAGGGGTTAGTTCGTAGAGAGACTCTGTCCTGATGAAAAATGAGGAAAGGCTCTACTGCCATTAGTGCCTGTAGATCAGAGACTCTTCTGGCTGAAGTAATAGCTAGCAGCAGGACAGTTTTCCACGATATAAACTTTAAATCAGCTGAGAAAGCTGGCTCATAAGGTAGTAGCGTAAGCTTTTCCAGAACAAAGTTGACGTCCCAAGTTGGCGTGGGTGCTCTCCTGGGAGGCCTTATGTTTTTGGCCCCTCTGAGGTACTGCCTTAGAAGTGGATGTGAAAATAAGGGAGGATCCGTGTTGTAGTGAGCTGAAATAGCTGAGGCGTGGATTTTAATAGATGAAAAGGAAAGTCCTTTGTGTAACATCTCGGTTAAATATTGTAGAATCTGAGGTATGTCCGGCTCAAGGGGATTTTGGCCTTTAGCTTGGTTCCAGGCGCAAAATCTTTTCCATTTGGCTGAGTAGGCTTTCCTGGTGCTGGGCCTCCTGGCCTCCAGAATGACATCCACAACAGCTTGTGATAGAGGAGCTGGCTGGTTGCTTAGGTGATTTGCCATGCAGCCAGATTTAAGGTCTTGATCTGGCTGTGTAGAATCTGACTGTCTTGCTGTGTGAGCAGATGAGGAAGTTGTGGTAAAATCCATGGTGGGTCGTGGCCCATGTTCCTTAGTAGTGGGTACCAGTGCTGGCGTGGCCAGTCTGGGGCAATGAGTATCATTTGTGGTCTCTCCATTCTGACTTTCAGTAGCACCTTTGTTAGAAGGGGCAGTGGAGGAAAGGCATATACTGTCAACATTTTCCAACTGAATGAGAGTGTGTCCACTTTCCAAGCTTGATGGTGGAATGTCCTTGTGCAAAATTTTGGTAGCTGATAGTTTTGGGGGTTGGCAAACACGTCTATGTCTGGGCGGCCCCATTTTTGAGTTATCATTGCAAATACTTGTGGATACAGTTTCCAATCGTGGGGATCCATGATGTTTCTGCTTAGGTTGTCTGCTAATGCGTTCTTTCTTCCTGGCAGGAATTGTGCTTGTAATTGAACTTGGTAAGTCAGTGCTGTGTTCCACAAGGTCATTGCTTGCCTGCATAGAGGGTAGGAGTGTGTACCCCCTTGCTTGTTTATGTACCATATTACTGTGGTATTGTCGGTCCTTATTATAAGTTGTCCTGGATGTAAGAGGTCCTTGAAAGCTGTCAGAGCATTCTGTACAGCTAGCATTTCTTTTTGATTGATGTGCAGATATCTTTGATCTGTAGTCCATTTGCCTTGAACGCACTTGTCCTGCCATGTGTGCTCCCCAGGCATAGTCCGATGCATCTGTTGTCGTAGTTTGCCTGGCTGGGGGTAAGGTGAAAGGCTGACCCTTGTGTTGAGGTGACATGCCTGTGACCACCACAGAAACTCCTGTTGAAGGCAGGGAATGAGAGGTATCATTGTTTCCAAGCTGTGGCTGTGTTGAGTCCATACGCTTTTCAGGTACCATTGTAATTTCCTCATATGCAGTTTTGCAAATGGTATTAGTAGTATGCAAGATGCCATGAATCCCAAGGCCTGCAGAATTTTTCTTGCAGGGAGTTGGGTCTTTGTTGCCATTATTTTGAAGTATTGAGTTAGTTGTAGTTGCTTGTCTGGCGTCAGATAAGCCATCTGGGCCATTGTATTCAAGCTGGCACCCAGGAATATCATGTTTTGTGAGGGCACTAGTTTTGATTTCTTTCCGTTTACTGTGTACCATAGGCAACTTAGGTGTTTGACAAACGCCAGATGTTGTAAGAGAATGTCCTTGCTTTCTGCTTGGATGAGGCAGTCGTCCAGGTATGGGCATATTTGAAATCCTCTTTGTCTGCAGTATGCAATTACTGGTGCCAGGCATTTTGTGAAGACCCTGGGCGCAGTAGATAAGCCAAAGGGCAGTGCAGAGAATTGGTAATGGGTTGAACCTGCAATGAAATGGAGGTATCTTCTGCAATTTTGTCTGATAGGGACATGCAGGTATGCCTCCTTGAGGTCCAACGTTACTAGCCAAGCCTTCTTGCCAAACATGGGAAGAAGCTGCTGTAGTGTTAGCATCTTGAATTTGGGTACTTGCAAGTAGGTGTTTAGAATTGAAAGGTCCAGAATGGGTCTCCATGCATTGTCCTTTCTGGGGACCAGAAAGAGTAGAGTAAAATCCTTGGCCTTGCTCCTGTGTAGGCACCAGTTGAATGGCTCTCATGTCCATGACAGCTGCAATTTGTTTTTGTGCCTCTGCCCATTGATTTTGTGGCAGGTTTGGAATTCCTGTTATCCTTGGCAAGGTGTGAAAATGGAATCTGTATCCTTGTGAGATGATGTCTAGGACCCATTTGTCCTTTGTGATGATGTGCCAGTTGTCTGCAAAAAATGCTAATTTTCCTCCCAAGGGAGCTGCCAAGAGAGTTTTGCTTGGCAGTTTGAGGGTTAAGTCACTGTGTTTGTCTTCTAGTAGTTTGGGACCTATCTTCTCCTCCCTTCTGTGTTGCAGTGCCCCATTGGCGAGGTTTGTAAGGAGTTTGTGCTTGACCTCTGCCCCTTGGGCGTCTGTATTTACCCCTGTGTGGCCTGTCAGAAGCTGGAAAGGACCAATTTTTTGTTGGCCAATTTCTGCTGAAGCGAGGGGGTTGTACCTGTAAGAAATCCTTGACCGCCTGCATAGACTTTGCCTTATCCTCCATTTTCTTTAAAACCTCTTCTGCTTTGACACCAAATAAGACATCCTGCTGTAAAGGTGCATCTAGTAATTTTGCTTTAACATGATCAGGCAGCAGAATTTGTTCCTTTAACCAAGCATGCCTACGTATGACAGACCCAGTAACAGCTGCTCTACAGGAAGCTTCCAAGGAATCAAATCCACATTGTAAAGTATGTTTGCCCACCTGTTCAACTGCATGCAACAGATCCTGCATTTCCTTGAATTCAGATTGTTGAGAGTGTGTGCTCATCTTTTGTTTTAATTGAGACATTAGGAATTGCTGATATTTCAGCATGTGAAATTGACAATTTAATGCTCTCATAGCTAGAGCAGCTGAGGTGTAAATCTTCTCCCCCCACCTATCTAGTGCTCTAGAGTCCCTTTCAGAGGGCACAGGATTTTTAGCCACAGAAGCCTTAGCCCCTTTGGGTCCCTGGGAGATTGTTTCTGGGTCAGCAACAGGAAACAGGACTTTTGTAAAGGAATTTATGTGAGTCAGGCACTCTATAATATCTGTCTGGTTTGGCTGGAGCAGGAGGCAGAGAATCTGGATTTAGACTAGATTCTAAGTAAACATCATCCAAAATGTCTAAAACTGGAGGGACAGCAAGTGGTCTGTGCTGGGGAAGTAAAAGAAACTCTCGGAGCCTTTTCTTTGAGTCGGAGTAGTCCTGACCTTCCCAGTGGAAGTGTTCCCTCATGGTATGTAAGGTTTCCCCAAAGGAGTAGTCTTCAGGGGGAGATGCTGAGGGAATGGAGTCTTCAGCATCAGAATCTTCATAAGGGGGGAAAGGAGTAATCCTGTTCCTCAGAGGAGTCTGAGGAAATAGAAACCTGATCAGAGGAGGCATAATCCTTCTTTTGTCTTGGCCTTTTGTCTGGGGGGGTTGGGAGCCCCTGATCAGAATAATTAAATCTTCAGCCATCTTAAGCATCTGTTTCGTAGGCATGGGGCCTTGAACTGGAGACTGATGTACAGTCTTTTTAGGTTTTAAAGGAGTCTTAAGCTTAGCATAAGATTTTATGGTGAGAGTAGTCGGTCTAAAGACACCTTCTGTAACTGAAGGTGTTTCCACAGCACCGGCTTCTCCTTCTGTAATGTTGTCGGTAGGGCCTAAAGGAAATGGCTGCATCGGCCTAGTACTCTCTGATAGAGAATCCGAAGCGGTCTGGGGTTCCAATTCTGCGGTCGTCAGGGGCTGCGTAGGCGCCTCACTGAAAACCGGAGAACTGGCGACAGGCCCAGCTGAGGCCTCGGAGTCAGGCTTGGATCTAGGCTGCCTGGCCTTATCTTTGCGTTTTTTATGCACGCCGGTAGTCGGTTGCTCTGACGGCATAGTGTAATTAAATTTCCTACCGAAGTAGTGTCGAGCAAAATCAAAGCGTCGTTTTATAGTTCGCTTATTGAACCTAGCACAAAACCGACAACCAGTGATGTTGTGGTCTGGGCCTAGGCAGGGTATACAATAAGAATGAAAGTCCTTATGAGGTATTTGCTTCCCACAAGAAATGCAATTGTTAACTTTTTCTGACATCGGACTGAAGTAAGAAAAGGTTCCCCAATGGGGTACTTATCTTTGAAGACTTCGGACCGAAATTCGATTTGAAAATCTCAGTTGTCTGCCGACCGGCACTTGCGAACTGCTTCGGGCACCGCGCGGCAAGAAAGACTGAAGAAAATGGCGGTGGATGCCTCTTTTATACGCCTGGCGCACTGACGTCAAGGAAGAAATGACAGCAACCGACGCCGGACCAAGACTTTGGAATTCAGGCCGACTGTGGGACCACCTGATGACAGGATAACCCAAGTGTGATGACTGCAGCAGGGTAACACGATGAACATCTACAATCCCTCATAAAATCATCCAAGGCGAGCTTCAAAAGAAAAATTGCCAAGGACTCCAAAGATAACCACAAGGCATTCTTTAGCTATGTCAAGAATCTAAGTGGCAATGCTCAAATCTGCTTGGAGTTGGTGCAGAATGGCACAAAATACACTGAACCGACAGATATCGCCAACATCCTGGCAGACAGGTTCAGTGCAAACTTCACCCCCAAAAGGGCCCATAACCATACCAGAAGAATGTAGAGCTCCTGAAATCACAGACACTCAGGTTAAAACAGCCCTCTCCAAAGCCAAAAACACAGCATCAATGGGACCAGATGGTGTCCCAGGCTGCGTCCTACACAAGCTCAAAGACTAACTAACCCCTCACCTAAACACACTGTTCAAACACAGCCTCTCCACAGGCTATGTACTCAGAGTGATGCAAAGCAACAGTTATTCCGCTCCATAAAGGTGGAGCCACAACAGACCCCGGGAACTATCGCCCTATAAGCCTGACTAGCTTGGTCTGCAAGGCTATGGAGTGCATCATCATGGAACTCATTAACAGAGACATTGGGAACCTCCAAACACTGGACCCTACCCAGTTTGGCTTTAAGGGCAGATCACGCCTCCCAAACCTGGTGGACTTCTTTGAGACGGTTACCAAGGCTATAGACGAGGGAAAGGTGGTACACAGCCTACCTAGACGTCACAAACTGGAAGCAAAGCTCTCTTCACCCAAGACTGGACTAGACAGTCAAGAGGAGAAGGTAAACACTTGCACCACACCACACTCAGCACATAGTCCCTCAAAACCTACACCACCAAAACACACACACAGAAACACAAAACACACACCTACATTTGCGGAGGCTCTCAGTAACAACCTGCCCAAGCAACAGGGATCTCCAAAGCAGAAACACAAGCAACCTCCACTCCCCAACACAACCCAAATAACACATAGCCCACAAACTCACAGCCCATAAGGCATAACAACGTACCCAACACTCTAGTCATAGGTGACTCTATAGTCAGGCACACTGATGTTCCACTCACCAGGCTAAACAAGGAGAAAGTTACTGTCAGCTGCCTGTCGGGTGCCAGGATCCGCCACATAACGCATGCACTCAGGTCACTCCACAACAAGTACAAATATGACTCTGTCACTGTCCATGTTGGTGTGAATGACCTGAGACGTTCCTCCTTGGACTACATGAAAAGGGACATGGAGCTGTCCAATCTTGTAGCCCAGGCACGTATGACCCTAGCCCTGAGTAGCATCCTGCCATCACCCAGAATGATACCGCAGTACAAGGACAAAATGATTGACTTCAACAATTGGCTAAGCTTCTGGTGTCATTCTAAGCGGATCCAGAATCTGTCTGCCTGGGATGACATGATCGACAAGCCACGATGCTTTGCCAGAGATGGCTTGCACCTGTTGCTCCTGGGATTCCGGATACTGGCTAAGGCTCTAGCCACCCCTATAGTGCCTTTTTTTAGGCAAGGTTCAAATGACAAAATTCACCACCCTAACAGGTACAGGCAAGAAGAATCGGAGGGTATTGCTACTCAATGCTAAACCTCAAAATGCACTCTCTCGAGGCACTCCTTAAAATGAAGAACATAGACATCTGTGCAGTGACAGAGACCTGGTTCAAGGCTCCAGAGAGTACCCCTGCATTACCAGGCTATAATTCATACCACACCTTTCGGCCACCTAACCTGGACCGAAACACTAAAGGCGGAGGCGTGTCCATATTCATTACGGATATCCACACCTCCAGGCTAGTTGCTCAGCATAATGCATCCAAGATTATCCAAGTGCAACTAACTCTGGGCAAGACCGCAATCCAAGATGTAGCTTGCTACAGATCCCCCACCATGTCCCAGGATTCCCACTCCTCATTTCTTAATACAGTGGAAAATATTAGGGTATAACCTAACACCCTAATAATGGGCGATTTCAACTACCCTACCATTAACTGGGAAAACTACTCATGTACCAACTCTTGTGCTCAACATTTTCTGGAATTCATAAATTCCAATGCCATGGATCAACTTATCCACACTCCCACCAGGGGCAGCAATATCCTAGACCTGGTTATAACCAACATGGGCAACCGGTGCTCCACACCAGAGGTCAATTCCTCGTTGGTCAGATCCGACCATAAGCTAATCACCCTAGCCATCCACATCCCTCCCCCACCCCCCATTAGGGAAACCACAGTAAAAAAATTCTCCAAAGCCAACTTCACGCTTCTTAAGACAGAAGTGGCAAACTTCACGACACCCATGCTGACAGACAATAGAGGTATGACTGCTGAATCCTACACAACTGCACTTTATAAGCACTTACATGAGTGCATGTATCGTGCAATCCCTAACAGAACCAAGATGCTATCCTCCAAAAAAATGAAGCCAATCTGGTGGTCCCCTGCCATAAACAAACTCTACAACAGAAGAAAGAACCTGTTGCAAAAAAGAGTAAAATCCCATGATTGGAGAAACTCCCTGGTCAGCTTCAGTAAGAAGCTGAGATCCCTTATAAAATCCTCCAAAGCTAGTTATGAAAACAAAATTTCCACCGACTCTAAAGAAAACCACAAAGCATTCTATAGCTATGTCAAGAATCTCAATGGCAACACTCAGATCTGCTCTGAGTTAAAGCACAATGGCACTAAATATACAGAACCAACGGATATTGCCAACATCCTGGCAGATAGGTTCAGTGCTAACTTTACCCCTCTGTCATCCCCTAAAGGGCCCATCTTTATACCAGAAGAATGCAAAGTTCCTGTAATCATGGCTGCACAGGTAAAAAAACACACTATCCAAAGCCAAGAACACAGCATCCATGGGACCTGACAACATCCCAGGCTGTGTTCTACATGAACTACAGAACGAACTGGCACCCCACCTAAGTACCATGTTCAATCATAGCCTCACCTCAGGCTATATGCCCACTGAATGGCACACAGCGACCGTTATCCCACTCCATAAAGGGGGAGCCACCACAGACCCCGGAAACTACCGCCCCATTAGCCTAACGAGCCTTGTCTGCAAGGCTATGGAGCGTATCATCATGGAACTTATAAACAATGACATTGGTAATCTCCAAACTCAGGACCCCACCCAGTTCAGGTTTGTAAAAGGCAGATCATGTCTCCTAAACCTGATAGACTTCTTTGAAGCAGTCACCAAAGCCGTAGATGAGGGTAAGGTGGTTCACACAGCCTATCTAGATCTCGCCAAGGCTTTTGACACCATCCCCCACTCTGGAATTATAGATAAACTCACTAAACTAGGTATAAATCCCTATGTCAACTGGCTCCGGACAATACCAAGAAAGGAGGGGGGGTATCCATATTCATCAAAGACACCCACACCTCAAGACTGGTGGAAACGCACGATGCATCGGAGACCATCCAGGTGCAATTAACCATAGGCAAGACTGCTCTGCAAATTGTAGCATGTTACAGGCCACCCTCACAAACTCAGGAACCTCACATGGCTTTCCTGAAAACACTAGAGGGGATAAATGTATCACCAAACACCATCATACTAGGTGACTTCAATTACCCTAATATAGACTGGGAACACTACTCAAGCCCAAACACCCTAGCCCAAAAGTTCCTGGAATTCATAAACTCAAATGCCATGGAACAACTAGTCACCATCCCACAAGAGGAGATAACATACTTGATCTCATCATCACGAACATGGGAGCACAATGTTCAACACCGGAAGTATACCCTCACTGGTGAGATCAGACCACAAACTAATCTCGCTGGAGGTCCTCATCCCACCCACACCTGAAATAAAAAGACCACAGTAAAAACTTCTCAAAGCCGACTTCACACTTCTAAAGACTAGTGTGGTCTCCTTTAAGGCCCCCGAGCCGCGGAAAACAGTACTCAAGCCGCTGAATCACTCACAAATGCCTTCTACCAGCACCTGCAGGACTGCATGGATAAGGCAATCCCAAGCAAAACAAAGACTCTCTGTACCAAAGGCAAGCGTCCACTCTGGTGGACCCCAGCCATAAACAAACTCTACAACAAAAGGAGAAAGCTACTACAAGATAGAGCAAAATCCTTAAAAGGTAAGACACCCTTGATCACTATAAGTAAAAACTAAGAGCTCTCATAAAATCATCCAAAGCAAATTTTGAGAGAAAAATAGCTAAAGACTCAAAAGACAATCATAAGGCATTCTTTAGCTATGTTAGAAACCTGGGAGGAAACTCCCAGATATGCTCAGAACTAGTCAAAAATGATGTGAAGATTACTGATCCTACAGACATTGCCAACATACTGGCTGACAGGTTCAGTGCAAACTTCTCCCCTCCCCAAAGGAGAGATATCTATACCAAACGATTGCAGCCCCCAAACATTTCCAACGCCCAAGTTAAAACTGCTCTCTCCAAAGCAAAAACACAGCATCCATGGGACTGACGGTGTCCCGGCTGTGTGCTCCACGAACTCAATGAGGAATTAAACCCACAACTAGGACAGCTATTTAATCAAAGTCTTACCTCTGGATATGTACCCAGGAGTGGCGCACTGCAACTGTGGTCCCACTTCACAAAGGCGGTGCTTCCACCGACCCTGGAAATTACCGCCTATTAGCTTGACAAGCCTTATCTGCAAAGCCATGGAGAGGATCATAATGGACCTCATAAATAAAGACATAGGGAATTTGCAGACCTTGGATCCAACCCAGTTTGGCTTTGTCAAAGGCAGATCATGCCTTTTAAACTTGGTTGACTTTTGAAACAGTCACCAAAGCCATTGATGAGGAAAGGCAGTCCATACAGCCTACCTGGATCTGGCGAAGGCTTCGATACAATACCTCACTCGGTATCATTGAAAACTCAGCAGCTTAAATGTTAACCCATACATCACAAGATGGGTTGCAAACTGGCTGAGTGACAGAACCCACAGGGTCAGAGTTGCTGGCGCCATGTCAGACTCAAAGCCTGTCACAAGTGGGGTCCCACAGGGCTCAGTCCTGGGCCCACTCTTGTTTGGCATCTACTTTTCAAGTACAAGCAAACACAGGAGGGTTATGGCTGACAAAGTTTGCAGATGACTGCAAACTGGGAGCCATAGTAGAAAACACATCTGACACAGATATCCTTCAGAAGGGTCTCACAGAAGCGGATAACTGGTGCCAGAGCCATGGCCTAAAGTTAAATGCCAAAAATGCATAGTCATACCCTTGGAAAAACAAGGTTACCCTAGCTACCAAATAGGTGGCAATCCACTGAGCACAGAAGAAGTTATCAGGGACTTGGGGACCCAGGTTGATTGTAGTCTGTCATTCGACACCCATGTAGCTAAAGTAGTTAGGAAGACCTTCTACATTGCCCACCTTATCATGAAGGGATTCTCATCTAGATCAAGGGAGGTCATGGTCTCCCTTTACTCATCACTCATCAGACCAATGATTGAGTACAATGCCCAATTCGGAATGTATCTGACCCGACACTTGCAGCAGCTGGAGAGACCACAAAAGTTCCTCACCAAAAGGATAAAGGGTCTCAAAAATCTGTCCTATGCTGCCCGACTGAAAGAACTCCAGCTCTATTCAGTCACCGCTTGCTCAGAGGTGACCTTTGCCTAACATACAAGGCCATGTCAAACCCAGATTTGATGAATATGCTTCACCTCAAAAATCTAGATCCACCAGAGCCACAAGGCGGAGACTTAAACCTCGACACGGCTATTAATAGGACGTGCTGGAGGGATAGATTCATCACCCAAAGACTCCCTATGCTGTGGAACAAAATCCCGGTATATGTGAGGCAGAGCACCTCGCTGGCCTTGTTCAAGAGAAATCTTGACCAATGGATGGGAGATCGCAAATATACCCCAGGGATTACCTCAGTGTCACTGCTCGACAGAGGCACAGCAAAATAATGGGTATAGTTCCCCATACTTAAGGGGTGGCGTAAGCCACAAAACGATGGGCTAGGCTTGTAAATGCCCTCGGGCAGATAGCCTAGTATGAACCTATGAACCTATGAACCTATGAACCCACACTGTGAAAGTAGCAGACTCCAAATCCAGCTTCAGACCAGTGACAAGTGGAGTACCACAGGGTTCAGTCCTGGGTCCTCTCCTGTTTCGTATCTACTTCTCTGAAGTACAGGCCAACACAGAAGGTCTTTGGCTAACGAAGTTCACAGATGACCACAAACTAGGAGCCATAATCAAAACTCCAAAAGATGTGGACATCCTAAAAAAGGGCCTTGTTGAGACAGATGCCTGGTGACAAAGCCATGGCCTCAAGCACAATGCCAAAAAGTGCATTGTCATTCCTTTTGGTAAAAACTCAGTACCCATGAACTACCAACATAGGTGGTAGTCTACTTAACACCGAAAGTGTGATAAGAGACCTTGGGACACAGGTGGACAGTAGTCTCTCCTTTGATAATCACATCGCCACAGTAGTCAGGAAATCCTTCTATGTGGCACACCTCATCACAAAAGGTTTCTCATCCAGGAAAAAAGAGGTCATTGTTCCCCTCTATAATGGGTCTAATGAGTGACGAGTAGAGGACAATGCCCCTTTTGGTATGTACTTCACAAGACATCTACAACAACTGGAAAGGCCACAGAAATACCTCACAAAGAGGATTATCGGCCTCAAAGAGATGCCCTATGCAGACCGTCTCAAAAAACTGCAGCTTTACTCCGTTGCATATCGCCTACTCAGAGGCGATCTCTGCCTAACACACGAAGCTATGTCAAACCCAGAGCTTTTAGACATGCTCCACTTAAAGAAATCCCAATCCCTACAAGCTACACGCTCTAGGGACCTAAACCTCATCACCACAATAAACAGAACATGCTGGAGGGATAGATTCCTGTCCCAGAGACTTCCCATACTCTGGAACAAACTACCCAGAGACTTCCCATACTCTGCAACAAACTACCTATCTATAATCAAACAAAGCTCCTCATTAGCACTCAAGAAAAATCTTGATGATTGGATGGGAGATAGGAAATTCACCCCGGGGATCACTTCTGTGGCTCTGCTCGACAGTGGCACAGGAAAATAATTTTCTTGGGTGGCGAAAGCCAAGGTACCTTTGGCTAGGCTTATATAGGCCCTAGGATAAATAGCCTAGTACCTACCTATGAACAAAGGTCTTCGACACCATTCCCCATTCTGGTATTATAGACAAGCTCACCAGCCTGAACATAAACCCCTACATCACAAGATGGGTTGCCAATTGGCTCACGGACAGAACCCACATGGTGAGAGCTGTGGGAGCTAGGTCCAACTCTAAACTGGTTACAAGTGGCATTCCTCAGGGCTCAGTCCTAGGACCCCTCCTGTTCGGCATATACTTCAGAGGTAAAGACAAGCACAAAAGGACTATGGCTGACCAAGTTCACAGACGACTGCAAACTAGGGGCTATAACAGACTCTCCAGCTGACACAGACATCCTCCAAAAGGGTCTCACTGAGATGGATACCTGGTGTCAAAACCATGGCCTCACGCTAAATGCCAAAAAGTGCATGGTCATCCCCTTTAGAAAAAAAGTACCCACAAACTACCACATAGGTGGTAGTCCCCTAAATACGGAAAACGTAATAAGGGATTTGGGGACCCAAGTACATAGTAATCTCTCCTTTGATAATCACATTGCCAAAGTGGTTAGAAAATCCTTCTATGTGGCCCACCTAATCACAAAAGGGTTCGGATCCAGATCAAGAGGTCATTGTGCCCCTCTACTCATCATTCATCAGACCCATCATAGAGTACAACGCCCCATTTGGGATGTACTTCACAAGACATCTGCAACAGCTGGAAAGACCACAGAAGTACCTCACCAAGAGGATCACTGGCCTCAAACAGATGCCCTATGTAGCTCGACTGAAGAAACTCCAGCTGTACTCGGTTGCATACCTCCTACTCAGAGGTGATCTCTGCCTGACATACAAGGCCACATCCAACCCAGAATTGATGGACATGCTCCACCTAAAGAAAACCTTATCCCTTCGAACCACACGCTCTAGGGATCTAAACCTCGCCACAACAATAAATAGGACGTGCTGGAGGGATAGATTCCTGTCCCAGAGACTTCCCATGCTTTGGAACAAAATTCCAATCTACATTATGCAGAGCTCCTCACTAACACTCTTCAAGAGAAACCTTGACGAGTGGATGGGAAACGAAGTTTACCCTGGGGATCACTTCAGTGGATCTGCTGGATAGAGGCACAGGGAACTAATCTAAGGGGGCGGCGAAAGCCAACACATTCTGGCTATGCTTATAAATGCCTTCGGGCAGATAGCCTAGTACCTACCTATGAACATAAATGCCAGCTCATCCTAAATCCCAACAAAACCAAACTAATGCTGTTTCCCTAACAACTATCACAAAACAAACTCCCTTAACCAAGACTTTAAAATCACCTCATCCAATCACACTCTAATTGAATCCATCCATTCCAGAAACTAAGCTACTGGGTATCATTACAGATATGTGCTTGTCAAATTTTAACTTATCACATGCCATCAGAAAGACCCACAGTAAATTAGGTTCTCTTTACAGAATAAAGCCTTACTTAATCAACTCTTCCAGACAAGCATCGCCAGAACCCACCTTCTATCCACTTTGTTCTATGCCTCCCCCATACAAACCTCAAGAAAACAGACAAACTCAGATCATGCTACCACAAGATAGCCAGAATTGCCACCAGCTTGCTGTAAAGAACCCATCATTGTCTTGCTCTGAAACAACTCAAGTGGCTAAAACTTCTGAACCTCCTAATCTTAAACCAACTTTCCCTAACCTACTTCATAGTTTACCTACCTGACAAATGGCCGGCTTTACAGAACCTAGTTAAAATTCACCTCAATAGCCTGGAGAGACCAGGTAACCACCTTCTGCCACAAAATGGATGATCCTGGAATTTCTTAATTTAAAAGCACAGCAAAAATAGGTATGAAGTACAGATTCACACCAAGCAACTAAGTCCCTAAATAGCCCTTTGGCTGATGAAATAATCCCACTTTAAGCCTCAGTGTGCATTTCCCAACTCGGACAGGCCAGAATACTTTTCTACTGCCACTAGAACTGCAGTCCCAGTCTTCTTAATTTGAACACACACTTTGGTTCAACAAAAGTGAAAATGTACAAGTAACTGTCACTTTATGTGCGTTTCACAGCTATTGATACAATTCCAAATGGAAATCTCTGCTGGTAGGTTAGGGACAAGTGCTAATGTTACCACCTTGGATATACTTGAGTCATAAAACAGACAGGAGGAATATAATAACCCATTATCAAGAGCATAGAATGAAATATTTAGGACCACAAAATACACCCAATGGAAGTTTGAAATGTGTCCAATAGGTGCATGTCATGCTCCCTATGGGATAAGTATTGAGGGGATAATAAATTGGTACTTAGGAGACAGAAGGGTATTTTTTGGGAAGACATGCAAGACAAAAAGGGAAAGAAGACATGGCAGTAGACAGCACAGGATTACCAGATCTCAGGGTGGGAAATGCTACAACATAGGGCACTTTACAAAATGTATGTCAAATATGAGGAGCCAACAAAAAGGAAATGACTGCAGAAGCCAGAACATGTCAAAAAATTAACTGAACCTCGGGCAATAAGTGCGACAAATAAAAAGTTACAGCTAGTGAATTTAATACTCACAGTATTAGTAAAGGCTAAGTGAAAACAGGCGCATTACCCGACTGGGTACATAATATGTTCCCAGAGGCCAAGTACAGCGTGCTGGAGACGACCAGAGGATTATTGGGGGGGGGGGGGGGCTGGGCACTATGTTTTGGGAATGCAAGCAAAAGTATTGGGGCACAAATTGGAGCTGAAAGCTAGGTACTTCTATCCAAGCTAGACAGAGGGAACTAGAAAAGGGGAAATGTAAAGGAACTTGTGACTAATATTTTTACTAGTTAAAAAAGCAATAATCAAGCTATGGAAAAAGGCAGACACTCCATAAGGGAGAGGTTATAAATATGACACAGAAACTAAAGCAAAGAGAGTGGAAAATCTTAAAATACATCTAGAGTAAAACGCAATACAAGAAAGTGGGCTTCTTAGGATTTGATTTAGGAACACAAATAGGAAATGCAAGGGACAAGTAAAGGCAACAGGTGAGACAGGGTTTTAAAAGCCAGAGTTTACCATGGTTTATAAGTCTGAAGGAAAGTAAATAGTCAAGCTTACCACAGCAGCTAGGAAGATGTCTCTAGTGTAAATATCAATATAAGCTTAAAGTTCTTGGCCCTACTTCATGTCATTAATCTTCAGAAAAATGCTTTGGTGAGGGGAAGAGAGGAGAGGAGAGAAAGCTAACTGTAAAGAAAGAAAACATTTCATTTTCTTAATAGTACTGTATTTGTGGTGCATGGTTTTCTTTGCATGCTACTTTAAGTGCAACGGGGATTGTAAACAGGTGTTTTTCTTTTTCTTCTTGTGCAGTTTTGAGAAGCACAGGCAATGACAATCTGAGAAAGAGAAACTGGAGACAGTCTGGTGGAAGAGGATTGGCTGAGGGAAAAGTAAAAAAAGAAGAGAGAAAATGGCTAGGACATAACGTTCCCTGAAAACAATCAGGGGTTTGCCCAGGTGTGACAGCTTTAAAGATAATACAAAACCAAGACACAGTTTTCTTAGTTTTTTTTTTTTTTAAATGCAATGGGGATACTCATACAAACAGGTGTTTTTTTCTTTTTCATCCTTGTCTCTCTCTGTTCAGTTTCAAGAAATGTAGGCAATGAAATGAAAAAAAAAATGAAGAGGGGAGACCGGAAGAGCCTGGTTAAGAAAGTATGACAAAAGATAAATTAATGTGCTTTTTCCCATGCTTGCATATGTGAAATGACTGGGTTAAAAGCCTAAGGCATTATCCAGAAACAAGTTTATTACAAAGCATGTAAATGAAAAAGAATACTGAATATCGCAAGGCTTTTTTTCTGATAAACACAGTATCCTTAGCAGTTTTGTGTCTGGTTTGCATACCACTAGAAGACAATTTGATAAAGAGAAATGGCTTGGAGAAAGTATTTACTGAAAACATTCAAGTGTTTTCTCAACCGGGAGAGTTATAAAAGATATACAAAATCAAATAGCACTTACTAATAGCACAGGCTGTACTATGGGTCTTAGCATGACTAACCTTTCTTTTTGGTTAACTTTAGCCTGTCTGTGTAGCTATCAACTTAGAACTTATGTTCTTATTAGGAAGCAAAAAACTTTTCAATATTTGCGATGTACATAGTTTTGTGTCTTAAGTTGACAGATTTCAGGAGGGTTTTTTGGGGGGGTTGGTTGTTCTGTTTGGGGGCTTTCAAAAAAGTATGTAAGCTCTGGTATAGCAGCAAATGGATATGACAAGAAATAATTGTATAAAAGACCAACCTGCCGAGAAAAGGGAAGAAGTAAACCGCATACGAAAAAATGGAAATTGTGGGAACAATATATACAGAGCAGGAACAAGGTTTAAGAGGCAGGATTTGAATGAGCCACATAAAGCTTAACTGGCAATGACTGGATGGATTATAAGTGATGTATAATGTTTGCAACTAAAGTGATGTCATCTTGTATGTTTTTCATTTACATAAATGCAAAATTGCCTATGTCGTATGTGAAAATTTAATAAAGATGTTTGCTGGAAAAAAAAAGAAAGTTCTTATGAATTATGTGAAAGTGTTTTTCCTCTGTGAATGTAGGGTCATACTATTATACAAATATATTGTAATTGTTGAATTTCACCAATAAAGCAGCTCAATAAAAACAAACAAAAATAATTCATGAAGAAAGCATAGAACATTAACAGTGACCGTATGTAGTTGTACATCTACATATCATGGAATATAGTCATACTCCCTTCTAATTTATTGTCATCTCAACTATTAATAGTTTTAGACAAAGCCTTTGCTTCCTTATTTATGAACCAAGAATACTTAAGCAAAAGTACAATTTTGTACCTACCATAAATGTAGATGTTCGAGTGCTTATACAGCTGCAGTCATAACAGATGGGTTTACCTGCCGTCAGGCGGGTCCTCGGTTGGCCGAATTCCAAAGTCTAGGTCCGGCATCGGATGTCGCCGCTTT